>NC_135963.1:39626461-39926461 GCF_053455715.1 Rhinoraja longicauda | reverse complement strand
AAGGGATCAGCCGACCATCTGTAGGGACTCTAGCTCCAGTGCCTTTGGCTCTCCTGAGCCTTCCCCGCAAGGCAGTGGGGAGATATTTGATCCCTAACTGGGACCTGGTTGATAGACATCAGGGCGTGTCCATGCACCACTGGGACAAAGAGATACGACTAATTTTAACATTGGAGCTGACAACTAGGAAGTGACTGTTATGGACCGAGGGAAGTGGAGGAAGGACCTCCAGGTGAGCATGAAGCACCACGCCAGCATACAGTTCAAGACCCTGCAGGCCAGGCACCAACGCCATAAAATGGTCAATGGCAACAGCAACGCACTCCCCAATCCAACAGCCAGAGACAACTTCACCTGTAGAAGCTGTGGGAGGGACTGCCTGTCAAGGATAGGTCTTGTCAGCCACAGCAAGAAATGCAAGAGCAGCACACCTATCACCAGAAATGGAAGCACAGTGCATCTGCCCCGATAAAGGACAGGAAAAGGTATCTCAATAACTTGCTGTACAGGTATCTAAATTAAGAGAAACACAGGTATCCCAAAGAAAAAGTTATGCCTTCATGTCAAAAAGGCACAGCAGTTATGACAATAAACGGCAGAGGATGCATCACAATGAAAAACAACAGTTATCTTTAATCGCCATGTTCATGAAAACAAATTCTGTTCACACATTTGTTAATTGTCGAGATATTTTCAGTATTTTGATACCTGTGAAGCTCACAGCATTGTTCAACATTCTCAAGGAAGATTGTGTCAAACAAAAACTATTCTCACATTCAGCTTCTGCATTTGAAAGTAGCATTCCATCTACTTTTGATGTGGCTTACTTAATTTTACACATTTAATTACCATTGGATACTTACAATATCAGTCAAAAACCCTGAAGCATAGGTAAGTCGTGAAATATTTTTGCTTGTGGAGTGACCTCTGTTCACCTTGCTGTGAAGTACTAGTCATTCTGCTGGCAAAAAAATATTCCTTTCATTTCATCCTGCCCCCTACCCTGCCCCCACCTCTACACACTGTCCTTTCTTTCTATTTGAGTTGGATAGTGCCCTAAGCAATGTGCAGGTGTGCACAGGCAACTGAAAAGCTCATCTTGCAGCTGCAGCCCCCTCTCCTCAGTCGCTGTATCTCACACGATATTATCACCCAGAAAGAGCTACAGCAAAGTCAGCATCAGCATTGCTTAATCAGAATGCCCCGTGGCAAGGGTTATGGGGAGAAGTCAGGAGAATGGGGTTGAGAGGGATAGATCAGCCATGACTGAATGGCAGAGTAGATGATGGGCCGAATGGCTTAATTCTGCTCCTATCACGTTATTCCCTTTATCATGTACCTGTACACTGTGGACAGCTCGATAAAAGTGCTGTACACTGTGGTCAGCACGCAACAAAATCTTTTCACTGTACCTCGGTACACATGACAATAAACTGAACTAAAACTCAAAAATCCTCTGCAACGGTACACTTGGAGATGAGAAGAGTGAGGCATTTCTGCCCATGTGCCTCAATCGCAGGCAGCGTGCATGGTTGCAGTTGTAAGTAATTCACAGCAACCTTATGTTCTTCCTGGCCGTCAGGCGCTCCCAGCCCACACATCCTCTGGGACTCAGTTTTTGTTAATGATCAGAACCTGGTTTCAAGTCTTGGTTCGGACCAGCTAACTACTGAGAGGAATAAACAGATCCATAAATATCAACAACAGCAAGGTTAGCACTATCCCATTCAAAACATGGTCTAAAATTTCAACTCCTGTGAAGACCTTTCACAATGCACACAAGTAACAATTCGGAAACTTTAGGCTTTAGAGATACAACGTGGAAAAAGGCCCTTCAGCCCACCGAGACCGCACCGACCAGTGATCATCCCATACACTAACACTATCCTACACACTAGGTACTATTTCCAATTTTACCGAAGCCAATTAACCTTCAAACTTGTATGTCTTTGGAGTGTGGGACGAAACCGGAGCACCCAAAGAAAACCCACGCGGTCACAGGGAGAATATGGGGAATGTGAAAAAACTCCTTACAGACAGCACCTGTAGTCAGGATTGAACTTGGGTCTCTGGCGCTGTAAGGCAACAGCTCTACCGCTGTGCCACCGTGCCGCTTGAGCCTGCAGTGAGATTTGACTTTTATTTGTTCAACCCCAATCCATAACGTGTCCACCCTCACCAATGCTTCATGGGCACAGGAAACCAACCATTGACAATTTGATTTCAAATCATGGTAGAGCTGCTGTCTCATAGTACCAGAGACCCGGATTCAATCCTGACCTCAGGTACTGTCTGTGCGGAGTTTACATATTCTTCCTGTGACCACATTGGTTTCCTCTGGGTGTTACGGTTTCCTCCCACATCTCAAAGACGTAGTAGTTTGTAGGTTAATTGACCTCTGTAAAATTGTCCCCAATGTGCATTGGATGAAAGTAAGACAACAGGTGATTGTTGGTCAGCGTGGACTCGGTGGGCCGAAGCTTGTTTCCATGCTGCATCTCTAAACTAAAACTAAATCATCGGGTAAAAGTACACCAAGTCAGAGTGATTAACTGACTTGCTGGTTCTCCTCTTGTCCCCCTACCATTGTGGAATACAATCCACTTTTAAAATAAAAAATGGCAAGTTTGTGTCCATTTCCTAACCCATTTAACCCTCCCCAAACTTTTGAGAAAACCACCTGCAGTTGGGAGTTAAAAATTCCTCCCTATTCCACCACAATGACTTAGCCAGAAGGTAATAAAAAGGAATGCAGCAAAACAAGAGACTATGGATTTTCCTGTATCAATTTCATCCTTTAGGGTTAGGTTTATTATTGTCACGTGTACCAAGATACAGTGAAAAGCTTTGTTTTGCATGCTGTTGAATCAGGTCAGATATTATACATAAATACAATTAAGTCAAACTCAAGCACAATAGGTAGGGCAAAGGGGAAGATGCAGTGTTCTCAGCATTGCAGTGCACCAGATCCATAGAAAAAGCCAATGGCCAAAATGAGATAGAGTGAATTGGTTATTGACCTAGATTAGGAGCATTCAAATACCTGATAAGGGAGGGTAAGAATCTGTTCCTGAGACACTTTCAAGCTTTTATATCTTCTGCCCGACGGGAATGGGGAGAATGAGGGCGGTGAGCACGTTTTTGATTGTATTGGCTGCTTGTCCAAGGCATTTTGAAGTGTACACAATAGTGGGGAGTCTGGTCTGTGTGAGGGACTGGGCTACATCCACAACTCTGCAATTTTTTGCGGTCTTTGGTAGAGCTGATATCTAAATACTGCAACGTCTGAGGAAGGAATTAATTTGCAGGCCTATTCAGTGTCGGCCCACTATTGAATGAATGGATTATGGGAGCCATTTTTAGTGAATCAAGTTCCAATCACAACTCCTTGGAAAAGAAGCAGCCCACGTTTGCAAGTGGCAAGACCCAGACAACATACTGGCACATTGTAAGTACTGTGGATCAAGCCAATGGATGCTTAATTTGTGGCCTAACAGTTGACTGTGCGTGCAGCTGTGTGGAATTAGGACCACATTGCTGTATTATTAGAATGCTGGGGATGAGGAACAGGGAGTTCAGCCCCAGTTCACTATGTTTTGACCAAATAAGCTGCTTGTCCCTGTTGCCAAGCTTCTGGCTCCATCTAGAGTTTCAAAATTAATCTACAACAGCCCTGTCTGTATAATACAGTGCTTAGGCGATTCTTGGCTGACAATGTAAAAGATTAGCAAATACCTTTGGCAATCACTTGATGGGAGGTCAGGACCGCTCTTTATCACCAACAAGAGAGTGATCCCGACCTCCCCTCAAGCTCATTGGTATCCTTCGAACTATCTTTAATCAGGCTTAAACTTGCACTAAATGTTATACCCCTTATCCTGTATCTGTACACGGTGGACAGTTTGATTGTAATCATGTATGGTCTTTTCGCTGACTGTATGGCACGCAACAAAAAGTTTTTCACAAAATGCTAGAGTAACTCAGCGGGTCAGGCACCATTCATTCTCTCCAGAGGTGCTGCCTGACCCGCTGAGTTACTCCCGCATTTTGTGTCTACCTTCGATTTAAAGCAGCATCTGCAGTTCTTTCCTCCACAAACAGCTTTTCACTGTACCTTGGTACATGTGACAATCATAAACAAAACTAATGCTAACTGCTTGAAACTGTAACAATAAATATCATTCATTATTTCCATAACCTGAACAATCCCATATGTTTGCAGTTGAAGCCTGGGTGTTACAACATGCGATTTTTGGATGTTAAATTATTTCAGCATTCGCCAGGATATCTCAAAAAGAATGTAGAAGGCTGATCAGATCTGTATCCGGGCATGAACAATGGAGAATTTTGGATGTTTTGTTTTTACCAAAACTAAACTTTATTCAGAATAATAAAAAAATATATATAAAAAAAGAACAGGGCAAAAACTCTTCTGACACTCTGTTTATACATTCATTAGTGTTATGTTTCATAGTCTTTACAAACTATCCTTATATCACTCACGTGCCTCCCTGGATTGATATCTCTTCCCTTGTTTGAAGGATGTCACCCCTGAATGTCCCGCTGCGGAAGGACCCTAGACTGTGGTCCTCCCCCACAGTGCTTGGCGTTTGCTGAACCAAACTTCAGCGAGTCCCTCAGCATGTACTCCTGCAGCTTAGGATGGACCAGTTGGCAACATACCCTGATGAACATCTCACTCTGCTGGGAGTTCAACTAGTTTCGGGCACCGAGTTGATGATTTTCCAGCAGCACTTTATGTCAAACTCCGAATGGGACCCTGGTACAGATGAAAATCAGAATCCTCTGTTACGGAGCTGTTTGGGATAAACCATGACAAGGACCCTTGCATCATTCTCCAGACTCTCTTCGCAAATCCACACTCTGCAAAGAAGTGGGCAACCGTCTCCTCTCCGTAGCAGCCGCCCCGAGGGCAGCGTGCACTGGTAGTAAGATTCCAACAGTGCACAAAGGATCTGACTGGGAGGGCGCCTCTCACCACCAACCAAGCCAGATCTTGGTACTTTTTGTGAGTTTTGGCAACGAGGCATTTCGCTAGACTAGCTGGGCAGTCTGCACAAGGAGCCATGCCACAGGATCCATTGAGTCCTTGTCCTGCAGTGCCCACAGGATGTATGCTCTCATAGATTATTTTTTTTTAAGTGCAAAACTCAGTGAAACTCAGTGAAATTCTTTTATGAGTCGCCAGATTTGGCACGATTTCTAAAGTTTAGTCTGTGCACTTGGTCTTATGGCGTGGCTCCCAATCCAGGCAAGCTCCAGGATGCTGCAGGGCCTCCAACCGTCACCTTCGTCTGGATCATTTAGCGAACCGACATCCCTCACTTCGCCTGGCCAAGTTGGTGCCCTAGGGGCACCTACCACATCTCTTAAGCACACTACAGAGGGAAGGAACCTCAAAGCAGACTGAGTCCATATAAGTGCCAGAGCTCACAATTATGCCATGGAACAATTCACTGACTCTTTTCCAACAGAGTGTACCGCTTATCTTCTCAGGTTACAGAGGACCAAGTTACATAAAGAACAATAGTGCAGGTTGGGTAGCACCAGATTACAACTGCTCCTTGACCTCGACGGCCTAAAGGCATCACCGTGGTGCAGTGGTAGAGTTGCTGCCATACAGCGCCAGAGACCCACGTTCAATCCAGACTACGGGTGCTGTCTGTACGGTGTATATACGTTCTCCCCGTGACCTACGTGGGTTTTCTCCGGGTGCTCCGGCTTCCTCCCACGCTCCAAAGACGTAGGCTAATTGGCTTGGTAAAAATATAAATTGTCCCAAGTGCGTGTAGGATAGTGTTAGTACGGGAAATGGCTGGACGGCGCACTCGGTGGGCCGAAGGGCCTGTTTCCATGTTGTATCTCGAAACTCACACACAAGTCTGGTTTATTTGTAGAATTAGCTGCTGCAGAGACGCTTGGTAATCTGCCTGTTCATTCAGTTCGGACTGCCGTTTGCACTGGGGTGTTAGTTTCCAGGGTTGTTGGGAACTGAACAGAGAGGATTCCAGTCTTCCTAGTGGCAGGTTCGCCCATCCCATTAGTGAAACAAAGTAACTTGTCATGCTATGCCCTGGAGAACTGTATATTTAGTTTTGTATTTGTGCTGTGTTTAAACCAATAATTGCACTTCAAAAGTGATGTGGAGAATGCAATTAAAAGCAGCATCAAAGTATGTTAATTCATTTTCTTTCATTTTGGAGACTTGTCACAGAGTTAGCAGTTGCAACATAATCTTAGAGGCAATTAGACCAAACTAAGATAATGACCAAGAAAGTCAATCATATATGAAAGGGTGGAAGTGGGTGTCTGATGGTTGGTACGGACTTGGTTGGTTGAAAGGCCTGGTTAAAACTCTTGTCCTGAATGAAGCAACATTCAATACTTCACTGGTATAAATAGACATCTCTTTATAATCACTATGACAGAGTCTGATTATTACAAATGCATTAATCTAGAAATTCAGATTTTCTCTCTTGTGGATGAAGACAGAATGATTAAGATGAAACCTCGCAAAACATTTCATTGACCCATCTTCTTGGTGATTTCAGCACAAAAAATACTCAGGATAACCCTAGTCTAGTGTTGCTTCTGTAAATCAAGTGCAATGCCTTCTGTGGAAATCTTCTGCAGCTATCTTCTGATCTTCCCGGTGGCAAGATGGCCAGAGACCCGGGTTCGATCCCGACTACGGGTGCTGTCTGTACGGATTTTGTACGCTCTCCCCGTGACCATGTCGGGTTTCTTCGAGATCTTCAGTTTCCTCCCACACTCCAAACATGTACAGGTTTGTAGGTTAATTGGCTTGGTTATACCAAGTAAATTCTGCCTTGTGTGTGTAGGATAGTGTTAATGTGCGGGGTCGCTGGTCGGCGTGGACTCGGTGGGCCGAAGAGGCCTATTTCAGCGCTCTATCTGCATCTCTAAACTAAGCTAAACTAGTAATAGCTAAAATTCCAAAAGATATTTACAGTCAGGGACTTCTCACCTGTATTTGTGATCACAAGAGGGCAGTATGGAATGATGCAAGTTTTGCATCACTGAATATATGCTCACAGAAAGCAACATAATTGAGAAGATGGGTCTCGACCCGAAACGTCACCTATTCCTTTTCTCCAGAGATGCTGTCTGACCCGCTGAGATACTCCAGCATTTTGTGCCTATCTTCGGTATAAACCAGCATCTAAATCAGATGCTGGAAATCCAAAATACAAGTGGAAATGAGTGGAAACACTCAGATCAGCCAGGATCTGTGGAGAAAGAAGCAGAGTTAATGTTCTAAGTTAATCACCCTTCATGTAGTTAAGGAGGCATGGTATAAAAATGTTTTTTAATGGGCAGGCCAGCACAATCTTTGCAAAGATTGTTCAAGTTGTTTATTGCATCCAATTAGTGAGCACCCACATTGTAAAGCCAGAATTTTTTTTTATTGATTACAATATCCAGAGTAATACAAAGATGATGACACTGACATTAATTATTGGTAGTGTACAACGGAAGCTCAAATCCAGTAACGAACAGCTCATGATATAGTCATGCCACAAGGACCTCTCAATAGTGGCCACTGGAACAGGTTAGGGCACCGAGTTCGATTCACTCCACTTAAAATAACGCACAGGCCAATCAGGGGAAAGAAGTGGAACTACACAACCAGATCAAAGTCATCTCTCTGGGGGACAAAACAGAAAGAAAAAGTAATGAACATCTTCCAGTGTTGCATTAATCAATAATTTGTAAATGAAATATAGAACAAAACATTAATTTCAAATATATACTAGCTCAACCTGAATATTTAAAGTTAAAAATACTGTACATTTATCAGAGGCCAAGCTAAAGCTTCCAGTGTGATTTCACACCAACACCATCGGTTCAGATAATCACCTCTTAACATTAACTTCACAGATCACCTTCCTCTTATCACAAAAGTCCACCTGCAAGACAGTGCCTTGGGCCGCTCAAATGCAGTTTCCATCTGCATTTTTGTTTCATCTCTTTTCATTAATAAATCCAAGAGTAAATAGAATCGTACAGCATGGTTCAGATCACAAAGCAGCAAATTAATGACCTCTGAAGCAGAGTAAATGCTGATAAGAAACTGCTAGAATCTCACAACAAGCTCCTGTGAGTAGATTATAATGGAAATGATTTGTAAATCTAGTTTAGAGATGTTGATTGTAGGAAGATTGTTGGCCTGCACACTTTAGGACTATTATTTTCTTTAAAGCCATCACAAAACATTTTGCATTGATGCAAAAACAAAGTGTGCAGGCAGGCATGCATTAAATAAATATTTTATCTGACAAATAACACTTCAGAAAATGCAGCATTTACCTAAAACTAAGTGTCAGCCTAGGTGTCTCCTAGAGCTCAAGTCCAAATGCGGGACTGAAAGCAACCAGTGAATTAAAAGTAATTGGACTATTCAGTTGTGGGCAGTGATACAATTGAGCCCAATTCCACTTGAGTCTTTGTCCAGCAGAAAGCTTCACCATAACCCTCCCAACTCAAGCAAGTTGATCATTATTTCACAATGCTAACTCCTTGATCTATACGACCAAACATATGACTGAAACTTTTCTAGAGCTAATTATCAAGATCCTACCAAGAGCAAAAAAAATCGACACTGTTAATTGGTAAATTTTACGTAGATACATAGACAATAGGTGCATTTCTTCACACAGAGAGTGGTGAGTCTGTGGAATTCTCTGCCACAGAAAGTAGTTGAGGCCAGTTCATTGGCTATATTTAAGAGGGAGTTAGATGTGGCCCTTTTTGCTAAAGGGATCAGGTGGTATGGAGAGAAGGCAGGTACAGGCTACTGAGCTGGATGATCAGCCATGATCATATTGAATGGCGGTGCAGACTCGAAGGGCCGAATGGCCTACTCCTGCACCTATTTTCTATGTTTCTATGTGCAGGAGTAGGCCATTCGGCCCTTCGAGCCAGCACCGCCATTCAATGTGATATGGCTGATCATCCATAATCAGTACCCTGTTCCTGCCTTCTCCCCATACCCCTTGATTCTGCTAGCCCTAAGAGCTCTATCTAACTTTCTTTTGAATGCATCCAGCAAAATGGCCTCCACTGCCTCCTGAGGCAGAGAATTCCACAAATTCACAGCTCTTTGTGTGAAAAATGTGGCCCTCAAGCTGGAAAGTTTGGAGGCCCCTGTCCTAGTGCATCAGTCACTGAAAGGAAGCATGCAGGTACAGCAGGCAGTGAAGAAAGCCAATGGAATGTTGGCCTTCATAACAAGAGGAGTTGAGTATAGGAGCAAAGAGGTCCTTCTGCAGTTGTACAGGGCCCTAGTGAGACCACACCTGGAGTATTGTGTGCATTTTTGGTCTCCACACTTGAGGAAGGACATTCTAGCTATTGAAGGAGTGCAGCATAGGTTCACAAGCTTATTTCTCGGAATGGTGGGACTGTCGTACATTGAAAGACTGGAGCGACTGGGCTTGTATACTGTGGAATTTGGAAGGATGAGAGGGGATCATATTGAAACATAAGATTATTAAGGGATTGGACACGCTAGAGGCAGGAAACATGTTCCCGATGTTGGGGGAGTCCTGAACCAGGGGCCACAGTTTATGAATAAGGGGTAAGCCATTTAGAACGGAGATGAGGAAGAACTTTTTCACTCAGAGAGTTGTGAAGCTGTGGAATTCTCTGCCTCAGAAGGCAGTGGAGGCCAATTCTCTGGATGCTTTCAAGAGAGAGTTAGATAGAGCTCTTAATGATAGCGGAGTCAGGGGATATGGGGAGAAGGCAGGAACGGGGTACTGATTGTGCATGATCAGCCATGATCACGGTGAATGGCGGTGCTGGCTCAAAGGGCCGAATGGCCTACTCCTGCACCTATTGTCTATTGTCTAAATGGCCTACCCCTTAATCTTAAACTGTGGCCACTGGTTCTGGACTCTCCCAACACCGGGAACATGTTTTCTGCATCTAGCATCTCCAAGATCCTCTCTCATCCTTCTAAATTCCAGTGAATACAAGCCCAATCGCTCCATTCTTTCATCATATGACACTCCCGCCATCCCGGAATTAACCTCGTGAACCTATGCTGCACTCCCGCTATAGCAAGAATGTCGTTCCTCAAATTAGGAGACCAAATCTGCACACAATACTCCAGGTGTGGTCTCACCAGGGCCCTGTATAACAGCAGAAGGAACTCTTTGCTCCTATGCTCAACTCCTCTCCTTATGAAATTAGACTGTTTAGAAATTAGAAGTTTAACATTAGACTGAACCACACAACCTGGTGTATAGCAGATGGTGTGCTGGTTTCAAACATCAGCGTAAAACAGGATACTGTTCTAGACATATCTCGCCAACTGTTCAAGACCATGAGGAAATAAATAGTTTAGAAGATGTTGCTTGAATTCTTACCTCTTCATTATACTCCATTACATGTCGTTTGATCTTTGAAGAGTCCACCCAGGTTATAAAGTCTTCCATATTTCTGCAAGTTCAACATGAGAATAGGCACATTAACAGAGAGTCAAAAAATATTTTAATTATCCAGCACCAAGGTTAGTAATTCCAGTCTTTTAGCTGCTTTCATCAGAATTGCCAGAGTCATACACTGCTTGGTCCCTCTGCTCCCCCACAATATTGTGTGTCTGTTCCACGCACTTTCCCCAGCAGCAGCAATGAACAGCTGCCCACTAACCAAACTATCACCTCTTCAAGGGCAACTCTTGTCAGCAGTGTCTCCGCACCAACTCAGCGATCCTCGTCCATGAAAGGGTGTATTCAAATATGGCATACTCCCTTCACTCCCAAGATATCGAAAAAGTCCCTGTTTTGAGCTCTTGTCATGGATTTTTACTGAACTTTGGGCTAAATGACAAGCCAACAAAGCTGCTACTGATCTCAACAATAAATACCTGCTTACCTTCAGTGATCCTCCTAGTCCACGCTTGGATAAAACAGAGATCTTTCCCAAACCTTTGCTTTCATTAACAAACTACGGTTACAACTGTTCCACAGACCATATAAAGGGCAATGTTCTTCATCTGGTATTCCTCTGAGCAGGTCCATCTGCACCTAGAACTACTGGTCATGCCCATCGACTTGCCTGATTGCAAATCAAAACATGCACCATCCTTTGCTACCCAACTGAACAGAATATGATGAATCAGCCACCTCACAAAAATGGTCTTATGCTATTAATATTATAAGAAAATAACTGCAGATGCTGGTACAAATCGATGTATTCACAAAATGCTGGAGTAACTCAGCAGGTCAGGCAGCATCTCGGGAGAGAAGGAATGGGTGACGTTTCGGGTCGAGACCCTTCTTCAGACTGATGTCGGGGGTGGGACAAAGGAAGGATATAGGTGGAGACAGGAAGATAGAGGGAGATCTGGGAAGGAGGAGGGGAAGGGAGGGACAGAGGAGCTATCTGAAGTTGGAGAAGTCGACGTTCATACCACCGGGCTGCAAACTGCCCAGGCGAAATATGAGGTGCTGCTCCTCCAATTTCCGGCGGGCCTCACTATGGCACTGGAGGAGGCCCATGACAGAGAGGTCAGACTGGGAATGGGAGGGGGAGTTAAAGTGCTGGGCCACCGGGAGATCAGTTGCGTTAATGCGGACCGAGCGCAGGTGTTCAGCGAAGCGATCGCCGAGCCTGCGCTTGGTTTCGCCGATATAAATAAGTTGACATCTAGAGCAGCGGATGCAATAGATGAGGTTGGAGGAGGTGCAGGTGAACCTCTGTCTCACCTGGAAAGACTGTTTGGGTCCTTTGATGGAGTTGAGGGGGGAGGTAAAGGGACAGGTGTTGCATCTCGTGCGGTTGCAAGGGAAAGTGCCCGGGGTTGGGGTGGTTTGGGTAGGAAGGGACGAGTGGACCAGGGAGTTACGGAGGGAACGGTCTCTGCGGAACGCAGCGAGGGGAGGGGATGGGAAGATATGGCCAGTGGTGGGGTCCCGTTGTAGGTGACGGAAATGTTGGTGGATGATATGTTGGATCCGCTGGCTGGTGGGGTGGAAGGTGAGAACGAGGGGGATCCTGTCCTTGTTGCGAGTGGGGGGAGGGGGAGCAAGAGCGGAGCTGCGGGATGTAGAAGAGACCCTAGTGAGAGCCTCATCTATAATGGAGGAGGGGAAGCCCCGTTTTCTGAAGAACGAGGACATCTCGGAAGCCCTAGTCTGAAACACCTCATCCCGGGCGCAGATGCGGCGTAGACAGAGGAATTGGGAGTAGGGGATAGACTTTTTGCAGGGGAAGAAGTGTAGTCCAGATAGCTGTGCGAGTCGGTGGGCTTGTAGTAAATGTCCGTCACTAGTCAGTCTCCTGTGATGGAGATGGTGAGGTCCAGAAACAGGAGGGAGATGTCAGAGATAGTCCAGGTATATTTAAGGGCAGGATGGAAATTGGAGGTGAGGTGTATGAAGTCAGTGAGTTCTGCATGGGTGCAAGAGGTAGAGTTCGGGGATGGGGCCAGTGTACGTCTGGAACAGGGATTGTTCGACGTACCCGACAAAGAGGCAGGCGTAGCTAGGGCCCATGCGAGTGCCCATAGCTACGGCTCTGGTTTGGAGGAAGTGGGAGGAGTCAAAGGAGAAGTTGTTGAGGGTAAGAACCAGCTCTGCTAGGCGGAGGAGAGTGTTGGTCGATGGGGATTGGCTGGTTCTACGGTCGAGGAAGAGACGGAGGGCTTCGAGACCATCCTTGTGGGGGATGGAGGTGTAGAGTGACTGGACATCCATGGTGAAAATGAGGGAGTGGGGGCCTGGGAACCGGAAGTTATCCAGGAGATGGAGAGCGTGTGAGGTGTCTTGGACGTAGGTGGGGAGGGATTTAACCAGGGGGGATAGGATGGAGTCAAGGTAGGTAGAGATAAGTTCGGTAGGGCATGAGCAGGCAGAGACAATGGGTCTGCCGGGACAGTTGTGTTTGTGGATTTTGGGTAGGAGGTAGAATCGGGCCGTGCGGGGCTGGGGAACTATGAGATTGGAGGCACTGAGGGGTAGATCGCCGGAGGTGATGAGGTCGGTGATGGTGCTGCTGATAAAGGTCTGGTGTTTATCGGTGGGGTCATGGTCCAGGGATAGGTAGGAAGAGGTGTCTGATAGTTGTCGTCTGGCCTCGGTGCGGTAGAGGTCAGCACGCCAGACTACCACAGCCCCTCCCTTGTCAGCGGGTTTAATTATTAAGTCCGGGTTGTTGCGGAGTGCGTGGAGGGCTGCGCGTTCAGGAGGGGAGAGGTTGGAGTTAGTCAGGGGAGTGGAAAATTTGAGGCGGCTGATGTCACGCCGGCAGTTTGAGATAAAAAGTTCTAGTGAGGGTAGTAGGCCATACTGGGGGGTAAAAGTGGAGGGGGTCCATTGGAGACGGGAGAAGGGGTCATCAGTGGGGGGGTCGGGACTCCTTCCCGTGGTAAAAGGCTGGAGGCGGAGGCGGCGGAAGAAGAGCTCCACGTCATGGCGGACGCGGAACTCGTTGATGTGGGGGCGGAGGGGAACAAAGGTAAGGCCTCTGCTGAGGACCGACCGTTCGGTGTCTGAAAGGGGGAGGTCAGGGGGGGTGGTGAACACCCGGCAATGGTGGGGGTTGGGGTCGGATGGAGGCAGGGGGGCAGGTGGAGGGGATGTATGGTGGGGGGGTGGTGGGTTAGCTGGGCAGAGGGGGGCATGAGGACCGATTTGGGGAGTACTGGGGGTCAACTGGCTGGAGGGGGAAGGGGGAGACCCAGTGGAACCCCTGCTGCAGTTACCTGTAGTAGAGGGTGGGCAGTAGGACCATTAATTATGCTATTAATAACTGCCTGAAGAACTCAGTCTTGCCACTAGGAGGAAGCATGTCATTTATAACAAGGTCTATCTAGCACACTGCTGCACATAGTACATTCTGATGTAGCGGGGTGGATCCAGTGCAGAAACACCGGAAGCTCCTCAGGGAACTGCGGGCATTTCTCTGTGAAAGTCTGGAATTCCTATGCAAGTCCTGAAATTGGTGACCACTTTGCACACAATTTCCCAGGTGCACCTTTGTTTTGGAAAACACAAAGTCTGTCAATGGAGCACAGGTTTACAGCAGTTCCCCAGCACAAAATGGGAAGGAATCTGTCTGCTGAACTAACCAGTTTAGGCTGACAAAGGAACAACAAATCCATTCATTTTAATGGATAGGAACAGTTGGAAAGGACAAACTCTTCAATAATTAACATTTTTTTAATTGAGCTTAACAATTGAAAGTATTTATCAAAATGTTTTTTGTTTTTAACTGGTAGTTTAGTTTTACTTTAGTGTTTTGAAAACGTTCTCAAAAATTGTTTCATTAACTTTTAATAGTTTTTGAATAGCTTTAAATTCTTGAAACAATCAAGAATTTTCTCCCAACTTGCCATATCTTAATTGGCTGTCAGGTTTATTTCACAACATAAAGGGCTTATTCATTGATACGATAACAGCTCCATTTTCTTCCGATGAAAGATCCATCACCGTTCTCTCTCTCATAAGAATAAAATGATTTCTAATTGGTCCCCCCGAACAAGTTAATTCGATTGCAAAACGAAATTGAAGCCTTTTAGTGTTTGGTCCATGTCACATTTGCTCCATGACCCCTTGCTCCCAATTGTAATTTCAAAGGTCCTAGATGCCTGCAGCCAAGTAGGCTGCTGAACAGGTTCTGCCAATGTTCTCTAGCACAGCCTTCTCCCCATCAAGGCAACAGCATCTATCATCAAGGATTCACACTTTCTGGGCCTTGCCTTCTTTTCACTGCTATCATCGGGCAGGAGGTACAGAAGTATGAAGTCCCGCACCACCAGGCTCAGGAGCACCTAGTTTCCGAAAGATACAATGTTCTTGAATCAACCGCCAGACGAACAGAATACAATGGTCTACATCTTGATTCCATATTCACGCTGCCTTGGCAAGGCCAACAGCATAATCAAGGATGAGTAGCACCCCGGCCACTTCTTTCTAGTCCCCTCTCCCATCAGGCAAGAGTTACAGAAGTGTGAAAACGGAGACATCTAGATTCTGGGACAGTTTCTTCCCAGCTGTTATCTGGCAACTGAACTATCCTACCACCAACTAGAGTCCTGAGCTACTATCTACCGCATTGGAGACCTACCTTTGATCGGACATTATCTTGCACTAAACATTATTCATGTTATTCCCTTTATCATGTATTTGTACTGTAGATGGCTTGATTATCTTTGTATTATCATGTATTATCTTTCTACTGACTAGTTAGCACGCAAAAGCTTTTCACTGTACCTCGGTTCATGTAACAATAAACTAAACTCAAACTCATAAGCCCTCAAATCTGTATGTCTTTGGAACGTGGGAGGAAACTGGAGCACCCAGAGAAAACCCACACAGGTCATGGAGAGAACGTACAAACTCTGTACAGACATCACCAGTCTGATATGGGTAAATTATGCATAACAAACCCCAATGATCTGTAGTATCTACAGTGATGTATCCTCTGAAATGCTCCAAGATAGAGAATCTCAGAGATTCACCACCCTTTGCTCCGACTAAAGATTAGCATTAAATGACAGCCCCCATCTCTCCGACCAGTCGCTGAACAGAAGCAGCAGGGCAAACCTGCATCCTCCCTATTCCAACATTTCCTGAATGTCTAAAGTTTTAAACCATCCTTAGAGTCAACATCTATTTCTCTCCCTCACTGCCAGCCATCTGACCACTTTAAGGCTATATGTATTCATCACCTTTAAGCAGGAATTCTTCAGAGCCCTTTCAATGAATTTCCTACATCCCTTCACAAGCTTAAGCTCAAGGATAATTTTACAACCCATATTTGGACCTCCCTCTTCTCAGTTCCAGTTGCACCAGATGTCTCTACACATCCAGTTCAGAGTTCCAGCCACTGCTTCCTGTACCATCCATGATCCACCCCGCCAGATCTCAATGACTCTTCCTTCTGTACTCTTCAATAGCTCCACCCCAACACTGACTCTCGCTTTTCATCTCCCACACTCCACCACTGTAAATCACATGATCAAGAGGGGCCGGCACATTGACACAGCGGTAGAGTTGCTGCCTTACAGCGCCAGAGACCCGGGTTTGATCCTGATGAAGGGTGATGTCGGTACAGAGTTTGTCCTTTCTCTCCGTGACCTGCGTGGGTTTTCTCTGGGTGCTCCGGTTAATCCAAGCTCCAAAGACGTACAGGTTTGTAGACTAATTGGCTTGGTAAAATTGTAAATTGTCCCTAGTGTGTGTAAGATAGTGTTAGGGTACAGAGTGATCATTGGCCTGTATCCAGGCTGTATCTCTAAACTAAACTAGAAGTTACTAACCACACTGAATACCTCTTTGTCTAGTTTGATTCATCTTTCCTGCTTTGAATAAGTCTTGCTAAGCCCTCCTCTTAGAAGTTAGCTGTCATGCCCAATTTTGATCTAATATTTCCATGAATAAGCTGTTCATCACATGATCTGCCTCCTGACAGTAAAGTTCTCGGAGGCAATTTCCTATATTAAAGTGTAGTGTGTAAAAGGGTTGGTCTTTAACAGCCAGAGGACTGAATTACACATTTAAAAGAACAGATTGGAGATAAGAACAAGAAACTGTGAAACAAAGACATCTTTCACACACCTACCACTAAAACATGCATGAAAGTGCTGGATGTGACAAAAATAGTGTTATCAAAAACATTTTGTACAGGGGTAAAAGCGGGTTTTTTTAAATCAAGTAAAAGAATCTTTAGTTTGTAAGTGAAGATTTCAGATATGTACTCCAAATTGTATAAATTTATAATACAAGCTATGATTTCATTTTGGAAATAATGTTATTCAGATATTTATATTCCAGATACATTAAATTATTGTGCAGTTTATGGATTATACATTTGGTAATGGGAGGCAGGAAGAGGGTTAAAATCATGGCTCAAATGTTTCTGTGACATCTGATCTCATACATGGATTCTGGCATCTAAGCAGCCTCCTTCAGCTGGAAGGGGAAATTAGTGAACCACCGATTACTTCTCAGCTTCAAGACAATAAGTCCTTCTATACTCGAGCAGCCAGAGGGAGGTTTTGCTGTGGGAAACTAGCTTGAACCAGACGCTGAAACATAACACAGCAGTGGTTCAAATGTCAAAGAATGCTGGGACTCGAGTCTGCGGCCCATAGGCTTGTCTGTAAACCTGGAAGCTTGTGTTCCTAACCTTGCTCCCTCCGAGAACCACCGGGGTGAGGGGAGTGCAAAGCACCCTCATTGTGGGTGCTAAGCAAGAGGAGAAGAGGCGTAGTAATGTAACATTAAAGAGGGGGACCAGGGTTTAAATCCAGCAGAATTCTAACTTTAGACATAAGGAATTGCAGATGCTGGAATCAAAAGGAGAACACAGAGTGCTGGAGTAACTCAGAAGGTCAGACAGCATCTCTGCAGGACATGTCTCCAGAGATGCTGTCTGACTTTATGAGTTACTCCAGCACTCTGTGTTCTACACAAAATTTTAACTTTCCTCTATTTATTGGCGACAAGGACATCAGACAAACTGTGTGCAGAGAATCCCAATCCAAGCAGTAATGGCAGTGGGCCCATAATTTCAATACATTGAAAAAATGAACAGTGGCTGTTGCTGGACATGGAAATATCAACGTTCCACACAATGTGGTTTAATGCAGCAAATGGATTTGAGACATACCCTCTGCATTTCATCTGCTGTTCTCAAACCATCCTGAACTAAAGGTCAGCTACCCATATTTGATACCAATCGCTGAGAGAAGCACCATATTTGAACGACATTGTTCAGAAGGACTGTGCATCCACGTGGCAGATTTTATCAAGTTAGTAACTATGAGTTAGTATCTTCTGAGCATTTTATCAGAGTGCTCCAATAATTGGTACTACCTGCCAACATCTACACTCCCTCCACCAATACTAAATGTCAATTGTGTATGCTTCCCATTTCCTGACTTTTTTTTGGGGGGGGGGGGGGGGGGGGAAAGTTCAATAAAAACAACATCTTCTAATACACAGGGTTTTTTCCAAGCTGGATTCTGTTTTTGTCGTAATTCTGTATGGATTACACCACCTACATTCACAGCTCTATCTTACCGAGATAAGCATTGGAAAGAAGTGGAAGCACAAAGGTGCTTTTGAGCTGAGCAGATCAATCAGCATTCAGAAAGGAGGTAGGTTCCAGTAAAAATGAAAGCCCTTTACTAACATTCATGATCTGCTGCAATTTTCCACGCTTTGGTTTTTATTCCATGTTTTTCAAGCATTCGCAGTTGTTTTTAATAGCTTCCTGCCAGTCCTGTCCACAATGAGATAAGATTTCTCTTCTTTCTTTATTCACTATTGGCGAACATCTGTTCAACAGAATTCCATAACCTACATACACATAGCTGTTAATCATACAGGCACAGCTGAAGAAATGTTGAAACTGCATAAACAAAATTGAATTTGCAGCACCAAGGTTGACATTCCACAAATATATTG
This sequence comes from Rhinoraja longicauda, assembly GCF_053455715.1. Lineage (NCBI taxonomy): Eukaryota > Metazoa > Chordata > Chondrichthyes > Rajiformes > Arhynchobatidae > Rhinoraja > Rhinoraja longicauda. The sequence continues at coordinate 39,907,997 of NC_135963.1, read as the reverse complement.
AGTATGGAGGCAGATCATTAACTTGAACTATTAAATTTACACAACGCACAGATGATAGCAATGTTGGAGATGTGTTAGGAGGAGCTTCCTGCTTGGAATCTTCTAATCAAATATTTTGCACAGTCCTACCAATTATCTTAAAGAGTATTACACAATCTTCCTGTGTATTGGGCACCGCAATGGGTTTTTTTAAAAATGGGGATTGATAGGTTCATGATTAGTAAGGGCATCATAGTTTATTGGGAGAAGGTAGAAGAATGGGTGTAGTGGCAACTTCAGTCCTTACAATAAAGTCCTTCCGCTTGCCACCACTTCACAGAGAGTGGAGTGATCGATCTTGATGCAAACCAACAACAGAGAGATCTTAAAGACCTTTCAGTTTAATTAGTCATTTATTGAAGTAGTAATACAAACAGATTTGAATCTCTCCCAGCTTTTCTCTCGTCATAGGTCTGGTAAGAACGATATCTCGCCAAGCTCCTCCGTGTCTGACGCCTCCCGGCTCTGCACTCCCAGATATACTTCAAATTCTGGCTCTTCCCAGTCCATTATGCCCATATATGTATTCATCTTACTACAACCCCCAAAAATAATAGAGCAAGATACAAAATAATATAATATGCTAAACAGCTAGTACAAACACAAATGGCTCCTACACCTCGGCCCCTAATTGTTCTATGTATATAACGAAACAATTACTAATAAACATTAAAAGGAGCTATAAAAACTTCACATCATCAAAATAAACAGGTATGCACAATATGTTGGCATCTAATGCACTTTAGTGATTCTTCAATCTTTAAGGCCACCAGTCTTCGCTGTACTCAGGTATCAGCTTCCAGGAGCAGACATATCTTCGTTATCGATCTTTCCAAGATGTTGCTCTTAGTCTGAAGTCAAACTGTGCACACAAGACCTTGTGCATCTGGTATGGTCTCCAATATTCTGCCCATTAGCCAGGAGCTTTGTGGAGCAGTGGAATCGGCCACCAGAACAATGTCACCTGCAGCAAAGCTTCTTTTCACCTTTGACCACAGTTGTCGCTCTTGAATCAGAGGCAATTATTCTCGAATCCACTGTTTCCAAAAGAGATCTGCCATATATTGTACCCGTCCCCATCTGCGTCCGTATAAATCTTCCTTTACAAAGTGCCCAGGTGGTAGTATTGGCTTGCCTTTCAACTGAAGATGGTTTGGTGTGAGTGCTTCCAGGTCCATTGGATCATCAGAATTCTTGGTAATGGGTCGATCATTTAAAATTGCTTCAACTTCACAAATTAAAGTTTGCAATCCTTCATCGTCCAGAACTTGTTGGCTAAGAACAGAGCACAGCACATTTCGAACCATGCAGATCAATCGTTCCCAAACACCACCGTGATGGGATCCTGCTGGAGGGTTAAAGTACCACCTTATCCCTTGCTGAAGCATAGCACTCCGGATCTTGTCCTGATTCATTTTATTGAATGCTTATCGCAAATCTCTTTCCGCTCCAATAAAATTTGTGCCATTGTCTGATCTTAAAGATGATACTTGATCTCATCAAAAATGAATCTTCGTAATGCATTGATGCAGGAGTCTGTGTCAAGTGTATATGCCATCTCAAGATGTACTGCCCTGCTTGCCATGCAGGTAAAGATTACACCATACCGTTTAACAAAACTTTGTCCTCTTTTGACCTCTATAGGACCAAAGTAGTCTACTCCTACATCGGTAAATGGAGGTTTGTCTGATCGAATTGTCACCAGGGGCAAATCTGCCATCTTTTGTTCCCCAACTCTTCCCCGCTGTCGTTTACACACAAAGCAGTCTGCTATGATTTTTCTTGCAGCGGAATTAACTTTGATAATCCAGTATCTTTTACGGAGACGAGACAGCATATGATTTCTTTCTCCTTGTCCAAGCTATTCATGGATAGGTCGTAACAGTAATGCTGATATGTGAAGGTCCTTCGAGAGAATAATAGGATGTTTAGCCTCTTCAGGCATCGCTAGTCTATTCAGGCGACCGCCTACTCTCAGAAGTCCATCATTCAGCACCGGATCCAGTTTATACAAATGACTGTATACCATCTTTCGATGGTATTACCACCACCTTCTAGTGCTGATATTTCTTCTTCGAATCTTTGTCTTTGACTGAAAGAGATGACTGCGCTTTCTGCTTGGGAAGGATCTTCAGGACATAAACATTGACCGCGGAGTGTTGCTTTAAAAGCCTGCATCTCCTTTTCAACCTTCTCTTTCAGTTTGTCAGGATCCTTTTCAAGGCTACTCTCAGCAGTTTAAATTTCCTTTCTTTTTCGAGTCAGCTGCAAGAGTGTTGTCTTTACTTTAAGGAGCCAAGCTACGGCAGTCTTCAGATTCCTCCATGATGAGAAATAGGTGATCAGAGAATTCATGGAGTTCAATGGACCCTTGACAATGACGTTCATTGTGATAGTGTGCTTGATTTCTGGATCATCAGCAAAGATTGCAGATTCCAAGTGAGGTTTTGGCCATTCTCTGTCTGACTTACAGAGAAATTCTGGTCCTTTGATCCATCTTTTACAGCTTAAGAAGCGGTCTGCTGTTAGTCCTCTGGAGGTTTCATCTGCAGGATTTTCCTTTGTGCTAACATATCATTGTGATACATCAGTAGCATCGCGCACAAAAGTGATTCTGTTAGCTATGAATGTTTGAAAGCGTCTATTTTCTTTGTTGATGTACTTAAGCACCATTGTGCTATCGATCCAGAAGATGGATTTGACCAGTTGAAACTGTAATTCTTTTCGCAGCATTGTGTCAACTCTGACAGCTGTAAGCTCCATTCTGGGAAGCATCATTTGTTTTAATGGTGCCACTGGATTTTCCCATTATGAATGCAATATGCACCTCTTTGTTATCGTTTTCCAATCTTAGATATGAAACAGTACCGTAGCCACTTTCGCTGGCGTCTGAAAAGTGGTGCAGCTGTGCATATCTGATTTGACCAAAGCTTGTAGGCTTCACTTGATTCATAGTACGCAGGAGAATTTTGGTCCTTGGCCCTGAAATGTTCAGCCGTCTCATCAAGCTTTCTGTGCAGAAGGTAGATGAACTTCCATGATCCAAAAATGCATATGTTTGCAACACTGTATTCCCCATGTGGCTCTTTGCTTATATTGGTACAATGGAGGAGATGCAGGTTTCATCACCGGCCCAATATGCCCACACATTTGAGATGGGAGAACAGCATCACTGGTTACTGGCTTTTTATTCTGTTCTACATATTCTAATAGTATCCGGTTTCTTTTCTTTATCTTTTCAATTAACAATTTTATGTCTTTCAATTTTTTTTTCTTCTCAGTTGTTCTTCTTTTATTTTGAACTGTCTTCTCGTCTGTTCTTCTTCCTCAATCTCACACTGGCTTTTCAGGGCGGCAACCCATTTCAAGACATGAGAACTTTGAAGCTCCACATAATGGAGAAAAAAACATTTTCCTTTATGGAATCCTTTCTGATGTCGCCACCTTGTGGCTGAACATCAGATCTAACCACAGACATACATGTACGTCATTATCCCTTTAAGACGCGTTGACGTTAAATAGTATCTACACAAGAATTCAAAACAAACTGATATCTCACGATGCTCAAGGTCACTTCTTTGTTTTCAGTATTCCATGGTTTTCAGCAGCAGTTTTTCCAATTCAACTGAAATACAGCTTTTCCAATAAAGCTTAATGCTGTACTCACTTTTCCCACTGGCTTTTGAAGTTTCCAATCTCTGTTAGTCAGATTAGCGCAGGTATCGACCCCGTCCAGTCTAATTCGGCTTCAAGATTTTTGAAATAAAACAATCCTTGTTCCGTCCAGTCGCTTCACAAGTTCCAGTCTCACTCATAGAGTCAATTGTTCCTTTAAATGGCTCTTATGAGACATGTCTTACTTTAAATCACTCATGGAGCAAGTTCTTACTTTTATCAGGCATGGAGCAAGTTCTTACTTTTAGTGTAGTGGCAACTTCATCCTTACAATAAAGTCCTTCCACTTGCCACCACTTCGCAGAGGGTGGAGTGATCGATCTTGGCGCAAACCAACTACAGAGAGATCTTAAAGACGTTTGTTTAATTAGTCGTTTATTGAAGTAGTAATACAAACAGATTTATATCTCTCCCAGCTTTTCTCTCGTCATAGGCCTGGTAAGAACTATATCTCGCCAAGCTCCTCCATGTCTGACGCCTCCTGTGTCTGCATTCCTAGAAATACTTCGAATTCTGGCTCCTCCCAGTCCATTATGCCCATATATGTATTCATCTCACGACAACCCCCCAAGTGTCCAAAAATAATACAGCAAGATACAAAATAATATAAATTGCTAAACAGCTAGTGCAAACACAAATGACTCCTACACTGGGGTTGAGATGGAAAAATAGATCAGCCATGATCTAATGGTGGAGCAGACTTGATGGGTCGAATAGCCTAACATTTTATGGTTTGGTTTAGTTTAGCGGTACAAGCAGAAAACAAGCCCTTCGGCTCACCGAGTCTGCACCGACCAACGATTACCCATACACTAGTTCTATCCTGCACACCAGGAGCAATTTACAGAAGCCAATTCACCTACAAACCTGGACATCTTCAGAATATGAATGGAAACTGGAGCACCTGGAGAAAACCCACAATGATCCCAGGGAGAACATATAAACTTCGTACAGACAGCACTCGTGGTCAGGAGTGAACCGCGTCTCTGGTGCTGTAAGGCAACAACCTCACCGCTGCGTTACTGCGCCACGAGGGTCTTCCTGTGACCAACAACAGGAGCTGTAGAACTGGGTTGGAAGTATGGTAGCAGGCTTGATTTGCTTTATCAAACTTGTGGAAAGAGGATTTACAAGAGGAAAATGAATAAGCAGTTACTAGGCAAAGAATCATGCAACAATACTGAGGCGAATATTGCAGCAGCATGGAGGAAATAAAGCATCAATTTAAGTCTGCTCCTAAAAAATGTGAACGATTAGAAAGGCTTTGTAATGAGCAAGATTTTGACACAGATCCCACTATTGTCATTTTACCTGTCCTTTTAAGTATTTGTGCACAAACAAAATTTAACTTGGCTTGTTTCACCCTTAAGAAGGTTTCTAAGAAACAAGTGTCACATCCTTTTATTAAGATACTGCGAAGTGCAGTTGGCTGGAGTTAGCACGTTTATAAAACACTCCTTTCCTGTCAACCCTACAGAGTGCTGCAACTTCTTGCCTTGCTTAGAACATACAATGCCCCCCGTAATGTTTGGGACAAAGACCCATCACTTATTTATTTGCCTCTGTACTCCACAATTTGAGAATTGTAATAGAACAAATCATATGTGGTTAAAGTGCACTTTGTCAGATTTTAATAAAGGCCAATTTTATACATTTTGGTTTCACCATGAAGAAATTACAACATAATCCCCCCATTTCAGGGCACCATAATGTTTGGGACACAGCAATGTCATGCAAATGAAAGTAGTCATGTTTAGCATTTTGTTGCATTGAGGAGGTCCACACGTGGTGTAAACACTCTATTTAATCATTAACCAAATACAGTTTCGTTGCTCACCCGCGCGTGGCCGAGTTCAAATCCCAACTGCCAAATCCTTTATTCTCCTGGCACATGACGGCCCGTCCCCCTGACCGCGTGATTGGTCGGCCCAGATCATGCCAGGTCCACATAAGAGTTCGAGCCCGACAAACGAAGGATCGATACCAAATTGGCTCGGCCCACCACATGATCCCCCCCCCCCCCCCCCCCCCGAACCGGAGTAATGGAGGCGGTTTGGCTGACAAGTGAGGCGGCCTGATCGCGTGTACACATTTCCTGTGTTCAGGGTTGCAGCTGGCATAGTTGAGGCCGGGTTTGATCGTGACGGTGGACGCCCTCTGTGGCGGGGTTGTGCCACCTGCACTGGTTGGTCAATGTCCAAGTGTGCCGGCTTAAGACGGTCCACGGTGACAGTCTCATGCCTGCCGCCCATGTCGATCACAAAAGTCTTGGCACCGTGTTGCAGTACCTGGAAGGGTCCCTCGTAAGGCCTTTGCAGTGGCTTACGGTGGGAATTGCGGCGAACGAAAACGTACTGGCAGTTTGTGAGGGCCATTGATTCGTACGTGGGGGCAAGTCCAAGGCGGGACGTCAGGATGGCAGTGAGCGTGCCCACCTTCTCCCGGAGGTGCATCAGCATGGTCGAGGGTGGTTCCTGATGTCCATGTGCTGCCGGGATGAAATCCCCTGGGACCGTAAGCGGGGCGCCGTACACCAGCTTGGCCGAGGAAGTTGCCAGATCCTCCTTCGGAGCAGTGCGTATTCCCAGCAGTACCCACGGCAACTCGTCCATCCAGTCCGGGCCTGCGAGCCGTGCCTTTAAGGATACCTTTAGGTGACGGTGAAAACGTTCCACTAGGCCGTTGACTTGTGGGTGGGAGGCCGTAGTGTGGTGCAGCTGAGCACCAAACAACCGGGCCATTGCTGACCACCTCGAAGCTGTCCACCGACACACCAAAACGTGCGATCCAGTGGGCAGAGAGGGCACGTGCACACATCATAGCGGAGGTACCCGAGAGCGGGACGACTTCCGGCCATCTTGAGAATCAGTCCACGATGGTGAGAAGGTGGGTGACACCTTTGGATGGCGGCAGCGGTCCCAAGATGTCGACGTGGATATGGGCGAAACGCCGGTGTGGCCGGTCGAAATTCTGATACAGCGCCTTGGAGTGACGCTGAACCTTTGAAGTCTGACAGGAGATGCACGCCCTAGCCCAGTTGCCGACCTGGGCCACATGAACTTGGACGGCACCAGAGCTGTTTTGCCCGTATGGAATGGTGAGCCAAACCATGAATCATGTCGAAAATCCGGCGGCGCCAAGCTGCGGGGATGATGGGTCTCGGCTGTCCCAGAGATACGTCGCAAAGGAGCGTGGTGTCAGCAGGCCCGAATCGCACATCCTCCAACAACAGGCCTGAGACGGCAGTGCGGTAGGCTAGCATCTCCTCATTCTCTCGCTCTGCGGCCGCCAGTCAACGACGAGTGTTGGCTCCCATTGAGGGCAAATCGCTGACCTCCGCTCCCGTGTCCACCAGAAAACACCGCCCTGAATGACGGTTCCTGGTGTAGAGGAGGCGATGCCTCTGGCCGGCTGCAATAGCCACGACTGGTGGCTGACCATGCGTTTCCCGTGCGTTGGCATCGGCAGGCCTTGGAACCCCACCTTTGATAGTAGTAGTACTGCGTACCTTTGCTGGTATCGCTCGTGTCCAGCTTCACCATTGCACCTTCGGTGGAGGCTTCGACCGGCCGCTTGACCCGCCGAGGCCACGCCGCCACCCGGTTGATGGCAGCGCCACCCAGCTGTTTTGCCTGCCACTGCACGTACGCATGGGAAGCCACCCGGCAGGGGTCGGTGAAATCCTCGTCTGCGAGGAGCAGGCGAATGTCATCAGGCATCTGCTCGAGGAAAATCTATTCGAACAGGAGGCAGGGCGTGTCGCCGTTCAGCAAAGCGAGCATTTCGCTCATAAGCGCCCTGTCGCGGCAGCTGAGACCGAAAGTGTGCAAAAGGAGCGCTTTGTGGCCCTCGTACTTGCCCGCAGCTGGTGGCTGGCGAAGGTAATTGATTAGGTGCCCGGCAATGTCCTGGTCCAGCGCACTGACTGCGTAGTAATATTTGTGGCATCGGCAGTCATCTGTCGAATGTGGAACTGGGCTTCAGACTGTTCGAACCGCATTTGGGGCTGTGATGTCCAGAAAATGGGCAGTTTAACGGAAACTGCATTCTGCTGGTCCAGGTTGCCGGCTGCAAACATGGTAAAAATCCAAAATAAGCCATTTTGGATCGTCGGGGTCACCACTGTGGAGGTCCACATATGGTGTAAATACTTTGTTTAATCATTAACCGAATACAGTTCCGTCGCTCACCCGTGCGTGGCCGAGTTCAAATCCGAACTGACAAAACCTTTGTTCTCCTGGCAAACTTTCAAACCCACTCATTGGGTTGTATTGCACAGACAAAGCACATTGTGAGGCCCAGTTCCAAATCATAACTAATTCATTCACTGAACCTCAGTGGTTCAAATCATAACTAATTCATTCACTGAACCTCAGGTCTTTGATAAGGTGTTGACCAAGACTTGCATTGACCAATGGCTTCTGTAAAAATGACCCAAGTGTGTAGGATGCGAAAGTGGGATAACATAAGATTATTCCACAGGTGATCGGAAGTCAGCGTAGACCCGATGGGCTGCAGGGCCTGTTTAGGGATGGCACAGAGACCCAGGTTCGATCCTGACTACTTGTGCTGTCTGTATGGAGTATGTAAATTATCCCTGTGACCGCGTGGATTTTCTCTGGGTACTCTGGTTTCCTCCCACACTCCAAAGACTTGTTTGTTTGTAAGTCAATTGGCTTCTGAAAAAAAATTATAAAAATTGTCCCTGGTATGTCTGGTAGTGCTAGTGCGGGGTGAATGCTGGTCTGTTTCCATGCTGTATCCATAAATTCTAAACAGTCGGAGATCCATGCTTCATTCCATGTGTAGGTAAGTGCATGCTCTGTCACAACACCAGCTCACTCTTTATCAGAGCTGTTGTGCCCACTTCATTCACGGCTGCATTTGGTGGTACAAGTGACTTTTTCCTTCCTTTTTGACGTCAGAGATCATAAGCTACACAGCTATTGGATTCCAGTATCCTCCTGATCCTTTACCCAATTGCACCACCCTCCAACCCCAACTCTTCACCCAAGTTCCACCCCTCCTGTCTTTTCCTCATCCTTTCCAATCCCAAACAATGGGCCCTCAGCAGAACTTCGGCTTTGAACTCCCCTACATTCCCTTCTTACTAAATTCACAGTTTATTGTGACATGTTCTGATGAAGGCCATAGACGTGGCAAGTCAACTAACTGTTTGTTTCCACATAGCGTTGATTTTTTTCAGCATTTTCTTGTTTTAATATAGTTTTTTTATGAAACTTCAAGAGGTTGATTTGACACCAGTAAAGATGTCGAATAACACCAGCTGGAACAGGGCATAAGTTCAGTTCCTTCCTGTAGTCTGAGGAAATACACCCATTCAATTCTGAGCAATATTGATGTTATCAAGAATCATTTATTTTAAAAAGAAATAGATGCATCATTGAAAAATACACATGCAAATCAAAAAGCTCAGGTTAAGATCATTACTTGGAATTGCCGATTAATCATATCACATCAATGATCAGTCTATGACTCCTGCTCTCATACAGCAAAAAAAGTTCTCTTATGGGGTCAAGGATGTCTTGCATCTGCTCAGTTTCTCTAGCTTCAGAGGATATTGATAAAGCTTCTGTGTGAGCCACAGGCTGTTAGAGGCGAGGTTACTGCCATTTCACTGAATGGGTGACTGGGTATTAAGAGGGGGGTCTGTGATTCTTGCACCATTTTCATTGGAGGTCCACATGCAAGTTTCTTGATGCCATTCCTTCACAATTGAGAACATTCATGAGACAGATCCCCACAGATTTTCAAAGGAGGCTTAATCCCAAAATGTATTCCTCTGTCCTTGGTATTTCCTTGGAGAGTGTCTATGTCAGAAGTCTCATGTTGAATTTGCAATTATGTCACCTACTGAGTACCATTTGAGCTTTAATTCTGGAGATTGTTGGGCTGGGAGAGGACACTGACATGGGTTTACTTAATTTGCTAATGGAAGATTTTGCAGAGATGTATTAGTGGTACTTCTCCAGGGTTCTGAGGCACCCATTGTAAGTCTCTGAAGTATACAGGATCCACTTATCACTTGCCTGACTTTGTCCTGCCCCCTCTACTCTTCCAGCTTTCTCCTCCCTACTACAGTCAGTCTGAAGAAGGGCCTGACCCGAAATGTGGCCTATCCATGTCTTCCAGAGGCTGCTTATCCCACTAAGTTACTCCAGCACTTTGTGTTGTTGCAAACCAGCAATTGCACGCTGTGATGTCGACATTGCATTGCTTCTTGACTGATGCAGTAAAAATTGTAATTATCCAGTCACCAGAGGGCAGCAAAGCATAGGCAATGATGCTGCAGCTACTCTTCATATGATAATTTAAACTAATTGACATTGCATCTGAAACTTAATTAAATCTTCCACAAAGACGATTTGATAGTGGGAAGGGTGATGTGGAATTAATGCAGGCTGAAAAATATTTTTCTCTTGCTATTTTGATGGAAATCATAACATTTCAATACCATTATCAACCCACTCAACATTAAAATTTCCATTCCAACACTCAAGTTTCCACTGAGTAACATCTTGATAAATAACTTGCAGAATGCTGATCGCAGCAAAACCGATTTTGACCTGTACAATCTCATATTCCTGGAACTGCCGCCTTGTAGAAACAACAAACTACAGATGCTGGTTTACACAAAAAGACACAAAATGTGGAGTAAATCAGCAGGACAGGCAGCATCTCTGGCAAACATAGATAGGTGATGTTTCGGGTTAGGATCCTTCTTCAGAATGATTATTGGAAGGGGGGGGGGGGGGGGAGAAAGAAAGCTGGGAGAGATGAGAGGTATGGCAAAGCATAGCAGGTAATGCCCTTCTGCAGATCCCTTCTGTTTCCACAGCTTCTGCTGAAAGTTGGCTTCTCTGTCAGTGCAGTCAATAGTTCATATCAGATAGCTTTGTGGTCACATATTTCAAGACACAGGCAAGATTAACGGAGAGCGTGCAGTACATCACGAGAATGAAACTGAAGAGATCTGCTTGTCCTTCTGATACACGTTTATGTTAATGATCTTCAAGACCATTTAACGAGTAGAGATTTTCCAATAACTTTGGTACACATTATCTCTCTTCCTCAACCAACACCAACTTCAAAGACGTACAGGTATGTAGGTTAATTGGCTTGGTAAATGCAAAAATTGGCCCCAGTGTGTATAGGATAGTGTTAATGTGCGGGGATCGCTGGTCGGCGCAGACCCGGTGGGCCGAAGCGCCTGTTTCCGTGCTGTATCTCTAAACTAAACTAAAAAACACTACCAATCCAAGTTAGTTAATGGCAATTATTTTATTAACAATGGGAGCAAGTTACTAATGTTAGAATTTATTTGCATGTCAACTGCCACCACACTTCAAAAGCATCTCAATGGTCTGGAGTTTACAGTTCTCCAACCTCAAAAACTTTAATGCTGTTTGTGTAGGAAGTAATTGCAGGTGCTGGTTTACACCGAAGACACAAAATGCTGGAGTAACAGCGGGATAGGCAGTATCTCTGGAGAGAAGGAACGTGTAACGTTTTGGATCGAGACACTTCTTTGAACTGAGAGTCAGGAGAGAGGGAGACTAGAGACAGAGGTAAGGTGTGAAAACAAGATCAAAGCAGATGGTGATTAAGGAAATATAGAATGGTACATTGCTAGCTATGTGGAAGTGACAACGAGACATACAATCAGTAAAATTAATCAAAAGGACAGTGAAACTAGTCAGAGAACTAGGGTGGGGTGGGATGGAGAGAGGGAAAGCAAGGATTACTTGAAGTTAGAGAAATCAGCTCACACATGAACATTATCTAGATTATCGCCATTATCACCAACTTTACTTGTTGAGGAGTTGCAAATGGAATGCAATATTGCAATATGCAAAATAGCAAACAACCCCCACCTCTAAACTTGGAATGTTAGGAAGGACATTAATGAAGTAGTTGAACATGATTGAGCTGAGGACCATGCCATGAAGAACTCAGGCAGTGATACCTTAGGAATGAGATGAAAGAATTTCAACAATTACAACCATCTTCTATGTGTACGGTAAGACATCAATCTTTGGACAGTTTCTACTTGCTGCTCACATTCTTTGCCACCTTGATGTCAAGGGCTGTCACTCTCATCTCTGGAATTTGTTAACTTTGTCCACATTTGGATCAAGCATGTGATGACGTTGACACCTGGTGTTTAGACCAATTGGCCATTCGCAAGTAGATAGCAGGATATTAAGTGCCACTTGATCTCAAAGACGCTGAAATTGAAAGGATAAATGGCTGCAATAAATTGCCCAAAGTGTGCAGGTGAGTCAAAAAATCTGACAGAAGTTTAGTTTAGTTTAGAGATACAGCAAGGAAACAGGCCCATCGGCCCACCATGTCCGTGCCGACCAGCGAGCCCCGCATATTAACACCATCCTACACACACTAGGGACAATTTTTACATTTACCAAGCCAATTAACCTACATACCTGTACGTCTTTGGAGTGTGGGAGGAAACCGAAGATCTCGGCGAAAACCCACGCAGGTCACAGGGAGAACGTACAAACTCCGTACAGACAGCACCCGTAGTCGGGATCGAACCCGGGTCTCCGGCGCTGCATTCACTATAACTCTACTGCTGCACCACCATGTCACTCTTGTTGGGAATGTGGAGACATTGAAAATGGAAATAACGTACATGGGTATGATGGTTGGCATAGATTCAGAGACAAAGGGCCCATTCCCATGCTGCATGACTCTATGACATGACCTGAGTTCAGAAAGCATGAAATCATTCAATCTACTCTTTCTGTGCCAACCATCAAGTATCTACTTACACCCATCCCATTTTATTTTCCCCTCGGTCAATGATACCTTCTTTCACTTTGTTTAAGCTTGAGAGTAGATTGATTGTACAGCTTTTAGTCAAATTGGATCTGTCTTACTGAATGTGGAGAGGACACACCTGGGAGATTTTTTATATCATTGGGAAGTTAACAGTGTTGTAACTGAACTCAGTAACTTGGCTCACAGCAGTTTAAAGGCACGTCTTAGTACTACAGCCGGGATGTTGTGTGGTCCAATAACCATGGCTGTATCCAGTGTTCACGGCAGGATGAAACTGGGATGGGATCATCCATTTAGCATTTCTCACTGAACATGAATGTAAATGGTTCAGAACTATTTTAAGTACTCTTGTTGAGTTTACCACCACTGAGGACTAGGGTGTTCTTGGAGCCACCAACTCCTTTCAGCTATTTAATTAACCACTATTGTTCACAATTACACATGGTAAAACTACAGATTTTTAACAGTATTTGGGGGGGTGAGATTGCTACCGTCTATTTTTGCATGTTATTTAATATAAATGTAGTTCTACAATGCAGCTTCAACTTGAGTACCTTACTTTGAACTAGGTTTGGTGCAGCTTCCCACATGCTGCTCTGCGTGTTCCTCACTGAACCAATGTTCACGTCTGGTTTGACATGAACAATAGAATGGGAGATACTGCAGCCACAAGGTTGTAGATTTCTGCAGCTGACAACGAACAGTCTACAACACTATCGGAAGAGCAGTTTTGAGCTCTTCCAGTTTACCCATTTATCACAATATAGTGCCACATAATGCAATGGAGGTCATCCTTAGCATGAAGACAGGACTTGGTCTCCATGAAGACTATATTGTGGTCACTTCTATTTTTGGACAGATGCATCCATCCAAGGTGGAACGGCGAGTATGAAGCATAATAGATTTTTTCTTGTGCTGGTTCACTTACTATACGCAATCTATCCGCTATGTCCTTCAGAACTTAGCCAGCTCAGTCAGTGGCAGTAGTACCAAGCCAATTTTGGACATTTAAATTCCCCACTGCACCCTAAACCCCTACCCCCTTCACTGTTTCTTCCAAATATAGTCAACACTGATTCGACAATGTACTTGGACCTGGATTCCAAAGATGAAATGTCTGGCCCTCTGCCCAATTACAAAATAGAATCTGAACACCATTAAATTTGGTCCACATCTTACATGTTTATGCTTTAAAAATCCAGCTAAGAGTTAATTAGGCACAACTTGAAATAGAAACAATGAGGCACTGTTTTACGTAGCTTTTAATATGTGTGGGACATGTGCAATTCAACTGCTGCATAAAGGGGATTACTTTCTAAAACCCATTTCAAATCCAGCATCCACTAGATTATTTCCTACTGCATTATTCATCATTGGCTTTAGTTTTTATTTAAAAATGACAAAAGTCATCAAAATTACAAAAGGCAAAAAGCAGTTTAAAGTATATAGAGAAGAATGGTCCACTGAGTTCCTGGGATATTATCTTTTCCTGTATGAGCACTAGTCCTTCCATTCATTTTGTCTTTAGATCTTGCTCTATTTCATACGTCCAGCTGTCTCAGATCTACACGGATTCCTCGGTTTAAAGAAACAAAATAAACCAAGTCAAGATACCCGGCATCAATTTCAGAGACATGTGGAGGACAATTTTATTGCCTTTCACAACTTTTATCACCTGTTAGCAAACACTGAAACAGCAGCAACACTTTTCATTGTTTCAAATGATAATGAAAGATTGCAGAGGTGCAATCAAAATGGGGTGCAAAGTGCAGCAAATTTCTGCTCAGTGGATTATCAATCAACCGCTATTGTATACTTTTATGAGGTGAAGGCCAATTATTTGCTGGGAACTAAATACCTCTTAAATTGGCAGAGGATAAACACATGCGTGGGTAAATAAAGTCTTTATCTTCACCCTAGGCTGGCAATAGAGTGTTAACATTCTCACCCTGAGATAATTGTGGGACCACATCTGGTGGAGCTGTTGCCTCACAGTGCCAGAGACCTAGGTTTCATCCTGACCTCGGGTACTATCTGTATGGAGTTTGCACGTTCTTCCTGTGACCACATGGGCTTCCTCCAGGTGCTCCGGTTTCCTCCCACATCCCCAAAACACGGAGACTAATTGGCCTCTGTAAATGGGCTCTCGTGAGTGGGGAGTCGAAGAGAAAGTGAGATGCAGCAAAAAGATCTGCAACAGGTTGACCCGATTAGGCTTTGCATAAAATGCAGGTTTAATTCTTAAGTACTAAACATATGACAAATCAACAGTCATATTACGATTTCTGTAGACCTGTGAAATTTGGATATATTTTAGGCAAATCAGCTGGTCAGTTACTCAGTAGAATTGTCAGACAAGATGATTAAGGAGTCAGAAAATATGCCTAGTAAATAACTCCTATTATTTTTCACCACCTCAGATTGATGCTAAATATACTAAATTTTTCCCAACTACTTTTATAGGTGGCTGTGCATTAAACATCTTTAGAACCTATCTTTGGGGTTTTGTTTTGATACAGTGCAAAAACTGGCCCTTCAGCTCACTGAGTTCCTATATTCCAGCACTACCCACACTTCAGAAAATTTCCAATTTCTCCTGAAGCCAAACGTGTACGTCTTTGGAGTGTGGGAGGAAACCGGAGCACCTGGAGAAAACCCACGTGGTCATTGGGAGAACGTACAAACTCCGTATAGACAGCACCCGTGGTCAGGATCGACCCTGGTCTCCGGCGCTGTAAGGCGTAACTCCACCGCTGCGCCACCATGCTGCCCCATACTCAAACAAACATCCACTGATCATAGCCTGGTACGAAAATTCCAATGCACAGGAACACAAGAGGCTGCAAAGAGTGGTGGACTCAGACCAGTTCATCAATTGGAGCAGCCCTCCCTACCACCAAGAGCATCTCATGAGGGGCTGCCTCAAGAAGGTGGCATCCATCATCTAGGATTCCTTCCACCCGGGTGCGGCTCTGAAGCCTGAAGTCAGACTCCACTTTGTACAGGAACAGCTACTTTCCTACGCCTGTCAAGTTCTTGAACTGACTTGAACAGGTTTTTGAACAACTCTAATCCTGCCTTGGCAAGAGAACCACCTCTGCATTACCATGGACTTGCTTTCCAATTGAATATTTTTGCAGTAATGCCTTGTTTATTTTGCACTGTGTTTTTGTGGAATTTATGTGCAACCTATGTATAATTTAAGTTTTTGTGTGTTGTTTGAGTCTGTGTACCTGTGATACTGCTGCAAGTATAATTCTTATTATAACTACATCATCATATAGTGCTTATGACAATAAACTCCACTTGACTTCACTACATTATAACTGTCAGGGCTCAAAAATAAAATGAACCATTTTAGATAAAAAGCTTTTCTATTTGCATCTGTAAACTCATAAACCTATAACATTAATTCCACTTTTCCCTCTCCTGATGGTCTGATCTTGGAGAATTCCCAGCAATCTCAATTTTATTCAGATTTTCATCATTTGCACTTTGTATCTCACAGTTCCAACATATTTTTACCTGTTCCTTCTTCTACTTGAATCTTTCTCAAACATTATTAACAAGCTTTCACTGCCCTCTCTGAGCTAGCACCACCATTTGCACCAGTCACACTTAGTCTCCACTATCACATTGCCTTTGCGTTTTTCACACACTCAGCCGACACTTAAAACATACACTTATTTCTAGCATTAACTGTTTTTCTCTCTCCGCAGATGCTTCCTAACCTGCGCATTTTCAGCATTTGTGTTTTTAATTCAGATTTCCAGCATCTGCAGTCTTTTGCTTTGGCGACTCCGGACTGTCAAAGCAGCCACAGCCAGACATAAAAACAGCCTTTTTCCGCGAGTAGTAGTTCTACTCAATAACCAAAAGTCTGTAGTCTCTTATTGCTCTGGTTTATTTCACTCACATGTTTAAACCATAATGATGTATTCTTAATGCTTTAATGTTTTATGCTTATTCATAATTGTTTACTGTATGTTCGTGTTGTTACTTGCGAGCGGAGCACCAAGGTACATTCCTTGTATGTGTACATACTTGGCCAATAAACTTATTCATTCATTCATGCATTAATCTCATCAAAACCTTGCAGAGTTTGTAGAGCTGCTGCCACACAACACAAGAAACCGGATTCGATCCGGACCTCAGGTACTGTGTGTGAAGTTTGCGCATTCTCCCTGTGATGGCATGGGTTTCCTCAGGGTGGTTCTGTTTCTTCCAACATCCCAAAGACATACGGGTTTGTAGGTTAATCAGCCTCTGTAAAATGCCCCATGTGTGTTGGGAGAAGATGTGAAAATGGGATAACATTGAACTAGTGTGAATGGGTGATCAATGGTGGGTCGTGAATTTGGTGGCCAAAGGGCCTGTTTCCATGATACATCTCGAGAGTGAACTGAAATTGCAACAAATCTCTCATGGACAAACATCTTTGCAGGGTAAACGTAACACCTACCCTATTGCTTACAGTGCTAGCATGTTAGTTTTCTGCACAAATATCCAAGTAAAGCAGCAAATATTATCCCAGCTCCTATGGACATTTTATGTGCTTTCTCTGGTAATCCATCAAACAGGGCAATAACTGTCTTGTTTCCAATGAACAACTTGACTGAGGATTGAAGGTTCCACTTGTACTCATCATCTCAGCTCCACTTACCTAATTTAGACCTTATTTTGCACTTAGACTTTAGAGATCAACACGGAAATAGGCCCTATGGCACCTAGTCCGCACTGACGGCGATCACACCATACACTAACACTATCTTACACACTTGGGGCAATTTACAATTTTACCGAAGCCAATTAACCTACAAACCTGTACGTCTTTGGAGTGTAGGAGGAAACCAGAGTACCCGGAGAAAACCCATGCGGTCACAAGGAGAACATATAAACTCTGTAAAGGCAGCATCCGTAGTCAGGGTCAAATCCGGGTCTCTGGTGCTGTAAGGCAGCAACTCTGCCGCCCCTAGCACACACCCCATGATTCCCTTAATGTCTAAAAAAATTATTTAATTGTCTGAATATAGTCAGTAATTGGGCCTCCATAACCCATGTCGCAAGAGTTTGAAAGATTCACTACATTGACTAAAGAAACTTCTCATCTTAAATGGTCGATCCCTTATTTTGAGATTATAGTTTCTGGTTTAATATCTACCCTTTCAAGCCCCTCATCTTGTGCGCCTCATTGCAGTTTCTCCATCATAAGTAAATCCTTCTATGGGCAGGACACCAAACTTGAAATACCATGTTCTCGTTGAAGTCGCTCTCTCTCTCTCTCTCTCTCTCTCTCTCGCTTGATGTCATTTCAGAAAGACCTCCTTACGTTGTACTCCAATTCTCTTACAATAAAGGGCAGCATACTGTTTGTCTTAATTGATTGCGATACGTGCATGTTAACTTTGAATACAGGGACAGTTGGGTCCCTTTGAATACTAGCACCTTTCAACCTATTAGCATTTTCTTTTAAACAAAATATTGCCCTTTGCTTGTACCAAAGTGGATGATCTCACATATCTTTCTGCATAAAATTCCATCTTCCATCTCCTGATCATTTCACTTTGCATATCTCTCCGAAGCTTTCTCAATTGACCTAAACACATTTATCACTGGGACAGGGGAGAAAGGCAGAGTCCCTAAATGAAACCCTCACGAACAAAGTGAGAATGTGCAAACATCACAGACAGCAGATCAACACGACGTCCCACTATGTCACCCCAAGATTAGTATAGTCAGCAAACATGATGATATTACACTTGAACTTCTCATCCAAATCAATGATAGGCATTGTTCATTGAACCTCTCATCCAAATCAGTTAAAAGCATTGGTGATAGCTGATGATTTTTGCAGCATTCATCCCAAAAAATATCATGGTTGTTCCCATTGCCTTTTGTACGCGATAAAATCAGCATGTAACACCTTATGCTTTTCGCTTATCAATATCTTATGGCAATCTTCAGGCCTTCAAAAAAAATCAAATGAAAAACCCGAGATTCCCACTTATTTACTCCGTTAACTTTAACTCTAAAATCTTAACAGAATTGTCAAACATGAATCCCCTTTCATGTATGCTGATGTTGACAATCCTGTTACTTCGTTAATAATAGATTTTAGCAGGATTTTATGACTATTATTGTGCTAACTATTCTATAGTTCCCCATTTTCTTCCCCTCTCCATTAGTTACACATTTAGTATTTACCTATATGAATTTGAATGTCTCGCAAAGATTGTGTCACTTCTTAAATGCATGAAAGTGAACAAATATAGAAAGTTGGTTCTTTATATAACTTGCGTTTCAGTAAAGGTAGATTTTAGATTTAGATTTAGAGATACAGCGCGGAAACAGGCCCTTCGGCCCACCGGGTCCGCGCCGCCCAGCGATCCCCGCACATTAACACTATCCTACACACACTAGGGACATTTTTTTACATTTGCCCATCCAATTAACCTATATACCTATACGTCTTTTGGAGTGTGGGAGGAAACCGAAGATCTCGGAGAAAACCCACGCAGGTCACGGGGAGAACGTACAAACTCCGTACAGACGGCGCCCGTAGTCAGGATCGAACCTGAGTCTCTGGCGCTGCATTAGGTGTAAGGCAGCAACTCTACCGCTGTGCCACCGTGTCGCCCATATTATATTGTTAAAGTCTCTCCTGGGACCAGAAATGTTTTAACTTGCATCCAAAAGTTAAGATTGTTAGGTTGGCATAGAAGTTTTGGCTCATGACAGGATATTGACATATTCTTCTATATCAAAAAGAGGACTGAAGGTGGAGATGTTTAATTATGTAGCTTCCAACCATCCTTTTTTTTTTTTAAACGGTTTACATTTGTCTGTTGGTTTAATTGAGAAAATCATGTTTGAAGAGCCCAGAACAACAGGTGAAAAAAAATGCAGAAGAAACATGGTGATCAGACAGAACAATGGCAAAACTTCCCAGGCAAGAGATTTACACATTGCTGCACCCCCTCCAAAATATTAGTGTTTGTCTTCCCACTTGTTTGTTTATCTCACATCACAAATCACACCCCCAATGCCTCCCCATCCCACTCAAACTTCCTGTTTCATTCTGGAATTCAAAGCAAAACTCAGTCCTAAACAGTTTTCAATCAGACTAGGTTGGGTTAGCTTCCATTTTTGCAATAACTCACAGCAGATATTGTGAGAGTTGTAGAATATTGCACACATTCATTGAGATAAGGTATTTCATATGGCTGTATGAACCAGAAGGTTACCTCACACATCGGCCTCCCACAGGAGAATCTACGAATCTTGGATATCCTTTCAAAAGGTGCAAGCCAAACTACAGGCTTGCACAAACAGAAGAACGAGCAAAGGAGAAGGATAATAACAAATGGGGGTTACTGGTAGGAGGACATCTGAAAAATTAAAAATCAGTGGCAGTTTTGTCTTCAGAAGCTGAAAGTCAAAAATCCTAACATGCAAAGCTTGAGGCATGATGCATAGATAATGATGTAGGACAATTGCATCAATTCATAATGGGCCGAATTAGGGCATTCAGCCCATCAAGTCTACTCCAACATCTAATCATGACTAATCCATCTTTTCCTCTGAATCCCATTCTCCTGCCTTCTCCCCACAACCTCTGACACCTATACTAATGAAGAATCTATCTATCCCTGCCGTAAAAATATCCATTGTCAGCCTATACTGCCTTATGTGGCAAAAGGTTCCACAGATTCACCACCCTTTGACTACAGAAATTCCTCTTCATCTCATTCCTAAAGGAACGTCCTTTAATTCTGAGGCTCAGACCTCAAGTCTTAGGCTCTCCCACTAGTGGAAACATCCTCTCCACATCCACTCTATCCATGCCTTTCACTATTCGGTAAATTTCAATGAGTTCCCCCCTCATCCTTCTAATCACCAGCGAGTACAGGCCCAGTGCCATCAAACGTTCATCATATGTTAACCCATCGTATGTCTGATATGGGGCCCAAAACTGCTCACAATATTCCAAATGCAGTCTGACCAGTGCCTTATAAAGCCTCAACATTATATTCCTGTTTTTGTAGTCCAGCCCTCTCGAAATAAATCGTAGCATTGCATTCGCCTTCATTACTACTGATTCAACTGGCAAATTAACTTTTTGGGAATCCTGCACCACACACTCCCAAGTCCCTCTGCAATGCCAATTTCTGAATTCTCTCTCCATTTAGAAAATACTCTACACCTTTATTCCTACTACCAAAATGTATGACTCCATAATTTGCTAGCTACATTCCATCTGCCACTTCTCAGCCCTCTCCCAACCTATTCAAGTCGTCCTACAGAATCCCTGCTTTCCCAACAATACTTGCCCCTCCACCTAGCTTCATATCATCTGCAAACATGGCTGCAAAGCCTTCAATTCCCTCATCCAAATCATTTATATACACCGTGAAGAGTAGTGGCCCCAGCACCTACCACTGCAGAACACCGCTAGTCATTGGCGGCCAACCAGAAAAAGCCCTCCTTATTTCGAACTTTGCTTTCTGCCATCCAGTCAACCTGCTCTCCATGCTAGTATCTGCCCTCCAACAGCACCTCTCATCTTCTTTAACTGTCTCATGTGCGGCACCTGATCAAAGGCCTTTTGAAAATCCAGGTAAACGAAATCCACTGACTCTCCTTTGTCTACCCTGCTATTTACTTCCTCAAAGAATTCCAACAGGTTCGTCAGGTAAGAACTCCCTTTTGCAAAACCATGTTGACTATGGTCTATTTTATCGTGTGCTTTTAAGTACTCAGATACCTCGACTTTTTTAATGGACTCTAAAATCTTACCAACCACTGAAGTCAGGCTAAGAGTTTCCACTCTTCTGCCTAGTTTCTTCCTGAGCAGCCGAGTAATATTTGCAATTTTCCAATCATCTGGAACCACCCCTGACTCTCGTGTTTCTTGAAAGATCACAACTAATACCTCCACAATTCTATCTACCCAGCTCATTGCATTCAACATACCTTACACAACCTTATGAGCTCCTCAAGTTCTAGTATAGTATGGAAACACAAGTGTAGTATAACTAATCACCTAGTTAAAAATGAATTCACAAGGTATCAGTTTTGCTGTCATTAACTCAAATTTTAAAAAATGTAAATGTCCTTACAACATTCAAATTAAACTACAGTGAACAGTGAAGTTTGAACAGAGGAATAACATCTCAGGATACTTCACAAGAGCAAATTAATCATCAACGAGGTAAGGAGGTCAATGGGCAGATAACGAAAGTTTAATTTGAAAGATCGAGGCAGGGGGCAAGAAATTCCAAAATTTAAGACCTTGGAACCAAAGCCATGGAACCATGGAACCAAAGCCAATGGTGAAGGAAATATTTTTGGGTTGATCAAGGTTGAAACAGAGGTGAAGATATCATGTTGGGAAGAGAAACTTCCAGAAACAAGTGACTCTGATATGACTGGATCAAGAATAGAAAGGGACGGACAATATAGGAAATGTTGGAAGAGGCAGAGCAAACAACGGCAGAAGAGTGAGGGGATAATTTACACATTTTTGGTACATTATTTTACTTGGTCAAAAAATTAACAATGAGATGAAATGAAGAAGCGAGAGTAATCTAACTGGTATTCAGAGAGATCACAGCAAATTATTGTCCCAGCCGCACATCTGCCCAACAAATTTTACCTTATACCCTTGGTTACTAAAAACCCACCAAGCATGGGATTAAAGTTAACAATTGATTATCAACGGCCATTTAAAAGTCCCCAACTCATACCACACTTCGGACCGAAATGTATTTCTAACTTCATTTCTGAAAGGCCTTTTATAAAATGTTTAGAGAATGTTCCTTTGTGTCAGCACACCATCTGTCCTCCTGTATCTGCCATCATCACTCACCAACTGGCAGATATTATTGCTCTCACTACCATTAAAAATTCAATCATATCATCTGTTTTAAGTTTAAGGGAACATAAACTTACTTTGTACAATCTCTCCTTGGTTTCTTAACACTTGCAGTCCACTTATCTTTGCAAATATAATCTGCATTCTCTCCAAGGCATCTTTTTCAAGCAGTGGTACCTAGACTGCTGTTTTCCAGGTGTCGTCTAACCATATCTTCATAAACTTACAACACAACTATCACCTCTTGTACTTCAGTCTCCAAATACTAAAGAACATTTTAAATCAATCTTAATAGTAATTTTCTGTGCATTTTTATGATATTATAATGATCTATGAATGTGGAACACTGTGTTTGAGACTGCACTGTAGCTACCTTCTCGCCATTTTGGAAGTACTCTGCTCCATCCTATTTTGGGTATGGTGGATAATTTAACATCAATACATGTCATGGGATTGACTATTTCTTAATCTCTTAAATATTTGAAATTGATTGCTTCCATCTACATGACAATTACAGTTTTGAAAGCAGTATTTTCTTACCCCGAAGAAGCAAAACTGGAAAATACATATACAAATCCTATCAATAGTAGACTTGGTCACCAATGAGGGAACAATGAAAGTTTGGAAAGTGTAAAAAATGAGTGCAGAGATCTTGATTGGGCTGAAATGAGTTTAGAAAACGTCAAGAAAGCTGTTCAGTTTTAGTCTTGTTGTCAAACTTGGAACTAATGTCAGCAAGCACAGCAGAGATGGATGAATAAAATGTTGAATAAATTAAGATGTACACAGCAGAGTTTAAGATGAGCATAAATTAATGTCTAGTCTTTCAATAGACAATAGGCCAATCGGCCCTTCGAGCCAGCACCGCATCTGCTGACTCATTAGCATGCAACAAAAGCTTTTCACGATACCTCGGTACAAATGACAAACTAAACTAAGCAACTAATGTAGGGTTGAAGGGAGGAGGAATTCGTCATAATGATTTAATCTTTTTGATGAGGTTTAATAATTCACTCTGCTTATTGAAATAGTTTACTCAATGTATATGTATGAAAACAAACTGTGTAGAGTGGAGATCTGAAATATAAACATGACAGGCTGGAAATTCTCAAAAGAACATCCAGCGTCTGTTGTTGCTCATTACCTATTCTTGAAAAAGACTGTGACATCTTTGTCTATTGTGTTGCGATGTGTGCCGAAATAGCTGACCAGACTGGGCTCAAGAGCTCCTTCCACACAGTTGACAGAAGTGTTGGAATGATGCAGTATCAGTGGCTCTTGGATTGAAATTTGCTTTTCTACTTGGCTTTCTCCATTCTAGCCTCATCATATGAACAAGCACCAATTTTTATGTAGGTATACCAATCAGGATGTTTGTTGGTCACAGTGGTGGGTCAGCGTTGAAACTCTTCACAGAGTTTGAAGAGAATCTTTAAACCTCTTTTTCTGTCCACCATGTGATCATTTATCCTCAGTCATCTCTCCATGGAGTAATTCCTTTGGTATTCTGTTATCAGGCATTCTGAAGGATCCTAAGCCAAAATGTCACCTATCCGTGTTTACTAGAGATGTTGCCTGACCCACTGAGTCATTCCAGCACTTTGCGCCATTTTTGTTCATAAATCAGCATCTGCAGTTCCTTTTATCATCTTCAAATGAATGAATTGGAGTTTAAATAAACAAACAAAAAACCTTGTGCTCAGCATGGGACTAACTGGAATCTGCTTTGTCACCATAGAAAGCATACTGTCAGGTTACATCACAGCTTGGTTTGGGAACAGCTCTGCCCAAGACTGCAAGAGACTGTGGAAAGTTGATGATGTCCATCATACAGACCAGACTCCCCACCATTGACTCCATCTACACTTAATGCTGCCTCAGAACAGGAACTAACATAATCAAATACTTGTCCAGTCCCAATCTATCTATTGTACTCGAGTTTGATTTGATTGTATTTATGTATAGTATTATCTGAACTGATTGAAGAGCATGGAAAACATAGCTTCTCACTGTATCTCAGTACATGTGACAATAATAAACCTAAAACATAGAATTCTGACAAATTAGAGGTCAGGCAGCATCTGTGGAGGGAATGAACCGAAGGCATTTTGGGTCCAAAGAAGGGTCCTGACACAAAATTTAATCCATCCATTTCCCTCCTCGGATGCTGCCAGACCCATTAAGTTCCTCCAGCAGTTCGCTTTTTGTACATGAATTCCTTTCTATACTCTTTTTGTCTCATTAATCCTGAGACACTGGGTAAGGTCATGGGAAATGGAGGAAGAGAAGACAGAGTAGAATGGCAGATGGGCAGCAAGGAAAGTGTGCGTGAACAGAGAAGGTGCAAAGGGATTACGTCTAATTTTATAAGCCAAAAATAGCAGGCAAATAAGTCAGAGAGGGGTGGATTATTGCTCATCAGGTGACATTTTCACAAGTTAATTCTTTTTACCTACAAAAATCTGAATTATTTGCGATGGAGAAAATGTGGAGTTGGAAGTAAACTTGGGATCTAACAGAATTCCAAAAGCGCCAACAGTCTATTTCAACCATGAACATTGGCTTTGATGGGGCAGAGGGTCAGTGGCAGTGGTGCAAGGTTTAAAAGATGTCAAAGACATTTCACAACTGGTATTGGTTTTGTGGGAAACACTGTTAAAATACATGTAACTAAACTGACTCTTCAAACTTCAGAAGCAACTAAAAAATGACAACGAACAACTACCACAAAGTACTATGGATAAGTGCACAGAACAGATCATTTCTTCAACCAGAGATTCACATTGAACCCGATAGCTGGTAAGTCAGCAAGTGTTCTCTATGGAAAAAGGTCATGTGATAGTAGAATTATGCCATTCGGCCCATCAAGTTTACTCTGCCATTCAATCATGACTGATCTATCTCTCCCTCCTAACTTAATTCCCCTGCCTTCTCTCCATAACCTCTGACATCTGTACTAATCAAGAATCTATCTATCTGCCTTAAAAATATCCGTTGACTTAGCCTCCACAGCTTCTGTGGCAAAGAATTCCACAGATTCACCACCCTCTGACTAAAGAAAATTCTCCTCATCTCCTTCCTAAAAGAATGTCCTTTAATTCTGAGGCTATGACCTCTAGTCCTAGACTCTCCTACTGGTGGAAACATCCTCTCCACATCGACTCTATCCAAGCCTTTCCTATTCTGTATGTTTTACTATTCTGTATGTTTCAATGAGGTTCCCCCTCATTCTTCTAAACTCCAGCGAGTACAGGCCCAGTGCCGACAAATGCTCATCATAGGTTAACCTACTCATTCCTGGGATCATTCTTGTAAACCTCCTCTGGACCCTCTCCAGTCAGCACATCCTTCCTCAGATAAAAGCCCAAAATTGCTCGCAATATTCCAAATGCGGCCGCACCAGGATCTTAGAGCCTCAACACTACATCCCTGTTTTTGTATTCAACCCTCTTGAAATATATGCTAGCATTGTTTGCTTTCGAGAGGAAATTGACAAACATGCACCAGCACAAATAATGAAGTCTTAATGCCTGTGATGCTCCTGCAAGATTTTCATTGTACCTGAACCTCACGGTACTTGTGCATGTGACCATAAACTCGATTCAACTTGAAGAACAGATCAATTAAGTGCAGACATGTGTAAAGTATTCGATAAAATATCACTCAATTTCCACATTCTCTACAATTTACAGGAACAATAGAGTGACTCATCAGTCCCCGAAATGTACACTTTGATGACTAAAATGTGGTTTAATTTACCTACATTGACTGAAGATGTGGGAAAGGTGCAATATTTCCATTGAACTTGTTTGAAAAAAGATTGGTTCACAGTAAGCCAGAAATATTTGAAGACTTGCGGCATGAATAAACAAAGAGCAGATTTCTTCTGCAAAATGTCAGCCTTATAGACAATAGACAATAGGTGCAGGAGTAGGCCATTCGGCCCTTCGAGCCAGCACCACCATTCATTGTGATCAGGGCTGATCATTCTCAATCAGTACCCCGTTCCTGCCTTCTCCCCATACCCCCTGACTCCGCTATCCATAAGAGCTCTATCTAGCTCTCTCTTGAATGCATTCAGAGAATTGGCCTCCACTGCCTTCTGAGGCAGAGAATTCCACAGATTTACAACTCTCTGACTGAAAAAGATTTTCCTCATCTCCCAGGCCTTCATCTGTCTAACTGGTACAAAACAGGCCTGTTTGATGCAAGTACTTCAAACGAATTTCAATGAAGAACAAATAATACAAAGCTTCAGGAGAATTGATTAACAGTTCCTGATATGTTCAGTTTATCTGGAGCAGTCTCATCTGACAGAAAAATCTTTTTAAAAACATTTCTGTTCAAGCCACAGCTGAACTGTGAAAGAATCAGGTGTGACTCAAATTCTAGTCAGAAAACTATTGGTTCAAGCCTCTGTAGAAGCCAAAAAACAATGTTTGCAGGAATCTTGAAATAAAAAGAAAAGTTGGTGAAAGCACAGAGCAGTCAGGCAGATCTATGGAGAGAGAAATGAAATTAAAGATTCAGATTTATAACTGTTTTTAGAGATACAGCGCGGAAACAGGCACTTTGGCTCAGAGTCTGTGCCGACCAACGATCACCCGTCACTAGTTCTATGTTATCCCAGCTTTGCATCTTACATACTAGGGGCAATTTACAGAAGCCAGTTAACCTACAAACCTGCCGTCTTTGGAAAATGGGAGAAAACCCGAGCACCCGGAAAAAACCTATATGGTCACAGGGAGAATGTACAAACTCTGTACAGACATTATACATAGGATCAAACCCGGGTCTCTGGTGCTGTAATGTAGCAACTCTACCACTGAACCACTGAGCTGTCTTTGCATCAAAATTATGAAAGGGTAGAAAACTAGACAATTTTAATCTGCAAAGAAAAAGAAGTTGAAGAGAACAAAGGGAATATCTGCGATAAGATGAGAGAATGAGAAGATGGACTGCAGAGATTGGTGTCTGCTCAGCTTGCTGAGTAGCACCACCCAATCAGGAAGTTGTGTAGAGGATCAACAGAGGAAATAGAAAAATTAATGATGAAAGTGAAGTGGAGAACACTGGAAAAGGCAGTATGATTGTACAATGAGAAAGGGAGTGATGCGGACTCATGCTGATGCTAGACTTGCACCAGCCCCTTGAACTTTACACCAAGGAAGGCGTACAAATGATAACCCTATAGTCGTCAAACACATTTGTTTCATCTGACATTTTTAAAAAAAACCATGTTTAGGACAGGTGACAAAAAATGCACAAATTTGAATGGGGTTATCAGCCTGATGGTTGTACGGTTCCAGATCTCCAATGTCAACAGTTTCCCTTTCCACAGTTGCTCCCTGACCTACTGAGTATTCCCAGCATTTCTTGTTTCTATTTCAGAATTTCAGTATCTCCAGTGTTTGATTTTCAGATTCATATACAGCATGGACATCAGTGCCCACCATTGGGGACCCGATCTTATTAATAACATGTTCCAGTCTTGAACCATTGCCTTCTGCGGCTTGACAACTTAAGTGCTATCCTAGATCTTTTTTTAAAGCTGTCAATGACTGCTTCCACCATTCTCTCCAACGGTACCTTCCAGGGATTCCCTCTGGATGCAAATGGACTTATAGTGACGTATAAAATCATAAAAGGACTAGACAAGCTAAATGCAGGAAAAATGTTCCCGATGTTGGGGAAGTCCAGAACCAGGAGCAGAGTCTAAGAATAAAGGGGAGGCCATTTAAAACTGAGGTGAGACGAAACATTTTCACCCAGAGTTGTGAATTTGTGGAATTCTCTGCCATAGAGGCAGTGGCGGCCAATTCACTGGATGAATTTAAAAGAGAGTTAGATGGAGCTCTAGGGGCTAGTGGAATCAAGCGATATGGGGAGAAGGCAAGCACAGGTTACTGATTGTAGATGATTAGCCATGATCGCAATGAATGGTGATGCCGGCTCGAATGGCTAAATGGCCTCCTCCTGCATCTATTTTCTATGTTTCTATGACTCCCTTAAGCTCAATTTTCTTTTTTTTGTCAGTGCAGTATTTTAGTGAATGTAATTAAACAATTATCACGATTGGAATAGTTGGTACAATAACGAGCAGAAACAAAAATTATAAGGCCACAAACAACCATCTGTCAACGGATGTTACTGCTCTGGGATGGGGCTCTCTCAACACTCACAGAGTCATTGACAGCTTTTAAAAAAGATCTAGGATAGCCTCATTCTGCCTCATTTGTTGTGTGGGAGATGTTTGTATATCATCAGCTCACCGAGCATGCTGGGTCAAGAGAGTCAAGTGTCTAGAGTGTTTTACTATCAATATGTCCTGAAGCGAAACAATGAAATTCTTACCTGCAGCAGCACATCAGATATGTAAAAATAAACAACAACAAAAGTTCAGTGTATATAAAAACAAACTGATAAATAGACAATAGTGCAGAATTTTTTTTAAATGCCCCCAAGTCTATATAGTTCGGAGCCAACTTGGAGCCTGATGGTTGTAGGGGAGAAGCTGTTGAACCTGGACCTTGCCATTCTCAGGCTCCTCTACCTTCTTCCCGATAGCAGGAGTGAAATGAGAGCATGACCAGGGTGGTGTGGGTCTCTGATGATGCTGGCTGCCTTTTTAAGTTAGCGACTCCAGTAGATCCCTTTGGTGATGGGGAGGTTAGTACACGTGACGGACTATGGACAAAATGCCCAAGCAGCCTGCTGACATCACTCCAGACATTTGCTCATTCCATATGCCAACTTCTCTTAATGTTGGAACAACATTTATAAAAAACACCTAAAAATGTTATACCTCAATGTTATACCTCCACACAAGTAAGTTATTACTGAGTAATAGCATCATATTTGCTATTGTCAAGATAATTTTTAATTTGACAGAAGATAGAACTTTTTCTGCAAGTTAAACATTTACCTAATAAATCAAAAGATAAATGACCTAATCAGCTAAATGCAGACCTAAAATATGGATGTAATATAAACCTTTTAGACATTGAGTTATATTTTAAGGCACTGAATTGTTCAAATCGTAAGAAGCAATAATCTACTTAAAAGTTTGAACTTATTATTAAATGAAAAATAATAATGCATCAGGCATATTTTTGGAATTAACTTGATATAATGGAGTGCAATACAAACCCAGAATATAATACCAATTTCCTTTCACGAGAAACAATTTTATAAGTAATAAACTACAATGGCCATTGGCAATGTATACACTATTAACAAATACTGTATTTAAGGGTGGCATGGTGGTGCAGCGGTAGAGTTTCTGCCTTACAGAGTCAGAGACCCAGGTTTGATCCTGACTACAAGTGCTAGTCTATACAGAGTTTGTACGTTCTCCGCGTTACCTGCCTGGATTTTCTCCGGGATCTCTGGTTTCCTTCCACACTCAAAAGACGTACAGGTTTGTAGGGTAATTGGCTTGGTATAATTGTAAATTATCCCATGTGTGTTGGATAGCGTTAGTGTGCAGGGATCGCTGGTTGGCGCAGACTCGGTGGGCCGAAGGGCCTGTTTCTGCACTGTACCTCGAATCTAAACTAAACAAAGTTCTACAGTCTACTTCAGGTTTGCTAATTTTGGCAGTTCATCTCCTTAAATTGTCACGAGAAATAAGGAACTGGAGATGTTGGTTTTCAACAAAAAAAAGCACAAGGTGCTGGAGTAATTCAGTGGGTCAGGCAACATCTCTGGAGAACATGGACTTGTGACGTTTCGGTCGAGGAGTCCCAGCATGAAACGTCACCTATCCATGTTCTCCAAGGATGCTGCCTGACCGCTGAGTTACGCAACCACTTTGTGTCTTTTTCCTTAAACTCTCTCATCGGTTAGACGAATGAGAATTTAAAAAATGGATACTGGACATAAATTTTTTGTTATTAACTGTGAAGAATGTTTACAGAAGTAGAAGTGGCTCCAATGTAGCTTTATCATGAACCTACCTTCAACACTGATGCCAATCAATAGCTGGCTGCCGTTAGCAATTGGATAAAAACCTGAATCCTATTCAGTGGAAAACTAGAATGTAAACTGAAGTCAAGCTGAAACACTTAATGTGTGAATTTGGCCACTCAGGATCACACCTAATTGATTTGCCATTTTCAAGTAATTGATTCTTCACCACCAGCAATAACAATCCCACTGTTATATGATAGTCTGTAGCACTCGGCAAACTTTCTAAACATAATCACACACACACACAGCTTTTTTGGTCATCTGCAGTAATACAAAAGATGCGTTTTTTAAGATGCATCCATAATGTGACTTAAGAAGTGATGCGATAAAAAACCTGTTGCACCAGTCAAGAATTGGCGTAATACCATTCTTCAAAACAAACAGCCACATGAAAGCAACACTTCTAACAAGCAGAAAATTAATCTAGAAGAGTGTTGAGGAAACACACGTGGCTGTGGTAAAAAAAATCTGATAGGTTTGTAGTCTTATTTAAAAGAAACAGTGTTTGGCTGTCTGGATATATGTAACAAGAGCTGCTTAAAAAGGTATGATACATATGCCCTCAATCTTAAGATGATTTCCTGAAGGATTTGTATATTGGGTGACTTGAGTAGTCAAATCAATGACCCATTTATCGAAAACAAGCTGAATCACAGTTTCTTAGCGACATTCTTAGTTTCTTAGCAATTCTCTGAATCATTTGAGAAGTTGCTAATCACTGACGACAATTCACAAATGTAGTCGATGAAAGAACATGCAATAAAAAGTCTCTCAAATTATCAAGCACAGGAATATCCATCATGCTGCAGTGGAATCTGAATGTTATACTGCTCTTCAACAAACTGGTATTATATTTCATCTCTGTTAATATAACTCTTCATGACAGTTTAATGCCCAAAGAATGAAAAACATTTTGGAACTTCCCCTCCGCATCTAATTCGATACTTACATCTGTTGGTAAAAGTCATGTAACTTTCAACATTCTCAGCACGAGATAGCAGTGATGTCATTATTTTACAATACCCATCTGATGAACAAACCAATCCCACGCACTGAAAAACTATATACTTCACCGAAAAACTTTCCTTACAATGGCAACACAGGGAAACAAGTCAGATTGCAGTTGTTTCAAGGAGGATTCAACAGTTTGTTGAAATAAATGTGGAAAAAACTGTATTAATTACACAATCTTTTAAGAACAATAGAACTAATGAATCACGTGGAAACATATGATAGCCAAAAAATCCAAACAAGCCATCATAACACCTTCAAATTAGAATAAAACAGTCAACCACGAGAGCAGAGAAACAATCCCCTCACATCTGTGTTCACCTATTACCTGTCACCACTTTATCCTGCCCCTCATCTCTTCCAGCTTTCTATCTCCCTCCCCACCCCACAATCAGTCTGAAGAAGGATCCCTTCCAGAATCGTCACATATCCACGTTATGCAGAGGTGCTCCCTGACCCATTGAGTTCATACACCATGTTGCGTCCAACCATTAGAACAGGGTAGACCAAGAATTAAATACTTTCTGATTTGGACCTTGCAAGAAGTCCAATGGAATTTTGTTTCAAGCATTGCCACACAAGCAAGAGCAAACAAGAGGGAGAGAGAGGGGTGTATGAAGGAAGAGAGAGAGAAGAAACAAGAAAGGAAAACAAGGAAAAGAGAGCAAAAGCACGTGATGGGAAATAAAGCACATTTGACAAAATAATCCAGCAGAGGAAATCACTGTAGAGTCCAAATCAGAATCAAATGTGAACAATAATCTTCTATTTCTTTACAGATTTTTAATTGATTAAACCTTTTTTTCAACTGGAAATGCAGCCTCAGCTTCTTCCTTAACTGAAATAATATGTGAAAAGTGGACGGATAAACTGCTAAATTTAGCACGTTGATTCCAGTCCACGAGAAAGTAATAAAAAAATATTATAAAGCAGGGTTTTTATTTCTTGAACTGCAGTTCAAATTTGAAGACAGATGGCACCCATTATGTAAAAGATGAGACTGTAATTATTGGTTACCTCGAACAGTCTTTGTTCCCAACTTATACCGGCACCATCCCCCAACTCTTTCTTCACCACATTGATGACTGCCTCGAGGCTGTCTCCTGCACTCGTGCAGAACACATTGATTTCATTAACCCACTCTGCCCTCAAATTCACTTGGACTATTTTAGACACCTCTCTCCCCCCTTTCTTGAACCATCACAGGGGACAGAATATCGACTGACGTCTACTACAAGCCCACCGACTCTAGTTATCGGAACTACATTTTCTTGCAAGCTGCCACTTGCAAAGACGCCATCCCCTACTCTCAATTTCTCTGTCTTCACTACATCTGCTCCCAAAAGACGGCTTTCCATTCTCGGACATCCGAGATGTCCTCTTACTTTAGTAAACACAGTTCCTCCGCCTACTGACAATAATGGTGTCCTCACATGCATCTCCTCTGTGTCCCATAGTTCTGCTCTTGCTCCCCCTCCCCCCAGATGAAACAAGGGTAGAGTTCCCTAGGTCCTCACCTTTCACCCCACCAGCCTCAGTATCAAACACATTCTCCAACATTTCCATCAACTCCAACATGGTTCCACCACCAGTCACATCATCCCAGCCCCACCCATTTGTCTTCTGCAATGACCACTCCCTCCACACCTCCTTGGTTCATTAATCCCTTCTCAGACATACCATTCCCTCCCCAGGTACTTTCCCCTGCGACCACAGATGTTAGACCTGTCCCTATACCTAAATTCCTCACATCCATCGAGGGATCCCAGTAGTCTTTCCGGGTGAAACGGAGATTCATGTGCACCTCCTCTAACCTCATCTACAGCATCCATCATTGTCGATGTGGCCTCCTGTGAGACCAAGCGTAGACTCTGTGACAGTTTCGCTGAACATGCGCTCAGTCGGCCAAGACTTACTGCTTCTCCTGGTTGCTAACCTTTTAACTCCTCTTCCCGTTCCCATAATGACCTTTCTGTCTTGGGCCTCATCCATGGCCAGTGAGGCCACACACAAAATGAAGGAATAAGACCTCACATTCTGTTTGGGTAGCTTACAACCCCACAGTATGAACACTGAATCCTCCAATGTTGGGTCACTACAAACCTTGAATTGCACCTGTTTCTCCCTTTCCACCGACATTGCTTCCTCAAGCTTCACAATTTGAAATTCTTCAATCCTTTTGTCACACACCTGCATCACTAGCCTTTGCCCAACCATCTGCCTATCAACCCCCCCCCTCCCCCCCCCCCTCATCTGTATCAACCAATCACTTGACCTGCTTTGTCCTTCCTCTCCTCTCTTCCAACTTTCTACCCTCTGCCCACTTACCTAATCAGGCTGAATGGTCCCAACCCGAAACATCTCCTATCCATTTTCTCCAGAGATGCCGTCTGGCCCGTTGAGTTACTCCAATACTTTGCGTCTATCTTAACC
This sequence comes from Rhinoraja longicauda, assembly GCF_053455715.1. Taxonomy (NCBI): domain Eukaryota; kingdom Metazoa; phylum Chordata; class Chondrichthyes; order Rajiformes; family Arhynchobatidae; genus Rhinoraja; species Rhinoraja longicauda. Next base: position 39,874,171 of record NC_135963.1, on the reverse strand, counting down.
TTATACTTGTTGCCGCATTACCATCCACTTTATCATTACACATCTTACGTCCTACACACCATTCCTTTCATTCATGACTGCACTACCTTTCACCATTCCTTCCCATGTATATATATTTAAAGCACCACATTGCTAACTTTTATGTTCCTGATGGAAAATCAATGATTGAAAAGGTTAACATCCCTGTTCAGTTTAGTTTAGTTTAGAGATACAGAGTGGAAACAGGCCCTTCGGCCCAGAGTCCGGACCAACCAGTGATCCCCACACATTAACACTATCCTACACACACTAGGGACAAGTTACACTTATACCAACCCAATTAACCTACAAACCTGTACGTCTTTGGAGCGTGGGAGGAAATCGAAGATCTCGGAGAAAACCCACACGGTCACGGGTAGAACGTACAAACTCTGTGCAGACAGCACCCGTAGTCGGGATCGAACCCGGGTCTCTGGCGCTGCAAGCATTGTAAGGCAGCAACTCTGCTGCTATGCCACCGTTCCGCTACTCTAGATGTAGACACAAGAACTGCAGGTGCTTGTTTGCAAAATAAGACAAAGTACTAGAGTAACTCAGCGGGTCAGGCAGCATTTCTGGAGAACAAAGATACATGACAATTTGAGTTGGGACCTGTTCTCTCTGTAATAACTGACTATTGTGATAGGCATTTCCAGTAATTTCCTTTTAAAACAAGATTCATAATGGAAGTATAATAATTATTCAATACACCAACAATAATCACAAGAGATCCAAGCTTTTATCATTTAAAAATAACTTATCAAAATAAATGACGCTGGTGTGCATCGCTGTTGAAACAGCAGGCAGGATCTTCTAACCCAATACATCTCCAGACCAGCCCATCGATCACAGCTTCCAATGGCGGTGTTGTGTTAAGCCAATGGCAACATCCTGCAACCTGTACTACAATAGTGGATTCCTCATGGAGTCCAATGCAGGAGCATAAAACTCCATTGATTTCCTAGGATATGAAACCTGTTTGCCGATCCTGTGCCAGTTTAAATAAACCCTTCAAATGATTAGAGAGGTTAGTTGCTGAGAGAAAGGCGTTATTTTAAGTCTCTAACGTACGTATTTTTATTATTCTGTTCATTTTTTAAGATTATAATACTTTTTAAGTGTTACTTGGGTTGTCAAAGATGTTCATGTCTTTGACATTCATAAACATGCTAATGGAAACCACTGGTCAGCCTGGGGGGCTGGTGTCTCAATGAACATTAAAGTCATGCTGTGAATAGCACGCTTTTTTGCTGAGACATGTCCTCTGCTGCACTCTGCCATGCTAAAATGCCGGGACCCCATTAGAAGACTGTGCTCAGGCCTAGACTAAAAGAAATAGCATGACCAAAAGGCAAACATTCACAGATTTCTGGGGAATATTATGAATATAACACGTATAGAGCTGATATTGTGTTCCTTCTCAGTTTATGAAGGGCTGCTGGGCAGTACGAAAGTACTGGGCAGTATGAGAAAAAACTTTTTTCACCCAGAGTTGTGAATTGGTGGAATTCTCTGCCACAGAAGGCTGTTGAGGCCAAGTCACCGGATGAATTTAAGAGAGTTAGATAGAGCTCTCGGGGCTAGCAGAATCAAGGGATATGGGGAGAAGGCAGGCACAGGTTACTGATTGTGGATGATCAGCCATGATCACAAAGAATGGCGGTGCTGGCTCAAAGAGCCAAATGGCCTCCTCCTGCACCTATTTTCTATGTTTCTATGAAACAGAATAAAGGCTTTGGGAAAAGTAGAGAAGGAAAGTTCCAAGGAAAATCATGAAACTGCAAACTTCGATTGTTTCTCCACAATTTGTTTGTTGGGATAAATTCCCGTGATCGTCAACCTGTCTGAATTTAAAGAATGAAACACTGAAAAGGAATAAGTGCATAAATTAATTTGTTTCCTAAGTTTCTAAAATTCAAACAAAAAACATATACCTATTCAGAAAATGCTGCAGAGAAATAGCATATTTACTGGAAGATATTTTAAAACCTATTCAATTTACCAAAATGAAGACAATGAATTGGAGTTGCTACAGCCTTTGAAAATCATGAATGAAAACCAGCCCACCATGCTGAACATTAAACAGCCTGCAGCACCAAAATAGCCAAAACACCAACAAGACGGTCAAAAATAACCAGCAAAATTCAATGGCATAATATTGAGTTTTCTTCACAGTGCTATTTCTAGGGCAATGGAACACAAGTTTGTGTAAGAGCATGGGAAGCAGCTTATCCATCCAATTTTTCTTACTCACACATCAAAACAGCAGGACCTTGACTGACTCTCTGATGGTGTTTATTTAGTGGGGAATTACAGAGCTGTACATTAAAGAAAACTATCAGTTTAAAACTGAAATAAGATAGTCCAAACTCATTCCATATTGGCCTCTTACAGCTGCTTAGACAGTGAGGGTTTAAATCTAAACCAGACGGATAACAAAGTTCCAACGCATTGTGGCATCATTAAGCCAACTCTCATTTCCCATTATTCAAGAATAAGCCATTCTTTCAACCAGAAATTTCACATATGTTTAGACTTCCTTACATGGCAGCATTTACATTTAAAATTTCTGGGGTTTTAGTGTTCATGAAGTGGATTTCCATTGTGGTTTATATATGTTATTTCCATGAAGAATTCCATGAATTGCTTATTTGTTAACAGTACCAACAATGTGGGAATATGGAAAGGTTGAATAAAGCTCACCACAAAAACGCTAAAGACCAGAGGGGAAAACAATTTATCATGCTTGAGAAAGCAGCATTCACCCAAAACCGCACCCACCCCTTTAAACATATTGCAGCTATGTTCTTATACAGCATTTTATTTTAAACTGTATTTAATCCAAAACAGACTTTCAGCTGGTTATTGTTCTACTCACACGGTGCAGCACCCGTGCCATTATTTAACAATGCACAGCAACAAGTTTTCTAATCCTAAGTACAATCACTGCAGTAAAATTATAAAAAATATGCATTCATGCTTAAGTCTGCATCTTGTTCACAAGCTTCATACTGCTTTCACTGCACCTGCATCATCACCACCCATCTCTACTCGCATCACCTATGAGATAGCAGATGGCTTGAATATCCTCCAGGATAGAAAATGAATAAAATTACTCTTTTCTCCTTTAGGTAACCCTTTGCGGTCAAGGATGATTAATTCTTGGGTTTGAGAGGTGCTTATGGCTACTGATGGGCCCCTTGACTGCTAACAGATGATGCAAGAGGTACTTGACAGAGCACTCCTTCTGCCATTTACAGTCGTCTACTTTTTGCTCCACACTCTCATATTCAAGATTCTTAATGCCGTCTCCAATTTATTCTCTATTTTCTCCAATTCCCAATTCTCCCTACTTAGACCAGTCATGGGCGGTGCTTCCTTTAATTCTGTGGGGATGTGACATTTTTCAAGGTCATCTTTAGAATCATTTTCACCGGGCTAAGGAGAATGTTCCATGGACCACCAGATAAATCAGTTGCTGTGACAGAAATCTGCATAGCCAGTGCTTCAGAAGTCCAGAATTAGGTACAAGCAATCCGGCCTGCCAATCAGGGCTGGTTGAATGCAATTAAAATGTTAATGATGATGGCCTGGGAAACAATGTTGATATTCGTTCACTCTTGCACCAGTCATTTTGAAGGATTTTTTATAGATTGTGTTGGTCATTTCTCCTCAGTGTCTGATCTGTCTCCTTTCGATAATTCATGTCTCAAGAGCCTGCAGGCCAGCAAGAATCGCGAATGGCTGGGAAGCCATGAGCTTTGTGGTAGGTTTAGCATCTTAATATAAAGGCAGTTATCAGGCAACTTAGGAGGAAATTTTTGTTACTTGTTCTAAAGTCCATAGAAAAGTCATATTTATTTCATTTCAGTGATTAGTTGGATTTTTGATTCTGCAGTGGTTCAATTAGTCAATCTGTCATGTTCTAAGATAAAGGAGCAGAATTAGTCCATTCACTCCACTTAGTCTGTTCCCCATGCTATCATGGTTGATCTATCTTTCCCTCTCAAACACATTATCCTGCCTTCTCCCCATAACTTTTGGCACCCTTACTAATCAAAAACCAATCCATTTCCACTTTAAAAATACCTAATAACTTGCCCTCCACAGCCGTCTGTGGCAATGAATTCCATAGATTCACCATCCTCTGACTAAAGAAATTCCTCCTCATCTCCATTCTGAAAGGTACGTCCTCTTATTCTGAGGTTGTGCCCTCTGGTCCTAAACTGTCCCATGACTGGAAACATCTTCTCCACATCCACTCTATTTATCAAATGGAAATGGTATGTCCGGTTCCTCTGCATGGAGAGCAATAAGAGTGTAATAGTTGAAATCCAGCAACAAATAATTATGAAAGATTTTGGGGGGCATATTATGAGATTATAGACAATTGACAATAGGTGCAGGAGTAGGCCATTCGGCCCTTCGAGCCAGCACCACCATTCAATGTGATTATGGCTGATCATTCTTAATCAGTACCCCGTTCCTGCCTTCTCCCCATACCCCCTGACTCCGCTATCCTTAAGAGCTTTATCTAGCTCTCTCTTGAATGCATTCGGAGAATTCGCCTCCGAGGCAGTGAATTCCACAGATTTACAACTCTCTGACTGAAAAAGTTTTTCCTCATCTCCGTTCTAAATGGCCTACCCCTTATTCTTAAACTGTGGCCCCTGGTTCTGGACTCCCCCAACATTGGGAACATGTTTCCTGCCTCTAACGTGTCCAACCCGATAATAATCTTATATGTTTCGATAAGATCCCCTCTTATCCTTCTAAATTCCAGTGTATACAAGCCTAGCCGCTCCAGTCTTTCAACATATGACAGTCCCGCCATTCCGGGAATTAACCTAGTAAACCTACGTTGCATGCCCTCAATAGCAAGAATATCTTTCCTCAAATTTGGAGACCAAAACTGCACACGGCACTCCATGTGTCGTCTCACTAGGGCCCTATACAACTGCAGAAGGACCTCTTTGCTCCTATACTCAACTCACTGCAGAAGGACCTCTTTGCTCCTATACTCAACTCAACTCAAATAATTATCAAATTACGAAAGATTTTGGGGACCAAAAAAAAGAGTAAAATCCAGTAAAGGTTCAGGGGGCTAAACAATATGGTTTCTAACAGAATTTAGTCCAAGCTTTTAAAATGTGGCATGCTGGGCAGAATTCCCTATAGTCTTTGGGGAACAGGAGATCTCACTTCAATAAGTGTGCTTAGAGCTTCGCACAAATATATTATACAACTTTCATATCTAACAATGTTTTGATTAAATTTATCAAGTAAAAGGATTAAGAGAAAACATTTTAAAGCAACAAATTAGGTACCCATTACACATTTAAGAAGGTAGCATCACACAGTAATGAAAACAACTTTAGAAAGGAGACCATCACAATTTTTTACCTTAAAGCACTTGACTTGATCATTGAAAGATCACTGCTTACCTTGTCACTATGAATGCAGGATCGGTTATGACTTCTGGTCCAATTCGTATATCTGATCAGGTAAGTTATGGAAGCTTTGTATTTGTATTTTAAAGAAAGCAAACTAGCATTTTGTCCAAACTCATCTTATGCTGTTTCATTTCTTGTACATCTGTTCATCAGTATATTCAATAATTTTAGTATTCACACAGTAAAATAAAAGAAGACAGGCTAAATCCCCAAAACAGCTAAAATCTTAAAATGTGATGCAACAGAAAGAGAACTTTGTTTGTAATTATTTGTTTACAGGTACAAATGATTGTTGCCACTTATAGCAAGCAGCCTTATGCGATAGTATTGTCAATTTAGGGATAACAAATTGAAATTCCATAGCAAGACGAACCTGACAGGAAAACACAACATTTTGCCTGCTTTTCAGCATAATGCAGCTTTTTATTTATTCTTCTGTCATTGTTTTTCTTTTAAGAGCCAGGAAGTGCAAATTTTGTTTAGTCACGTGCATTCGTAATTAACCAATATGCTGTGGTTAATTTTAGCTTGCAGTTTACTAACCCTGCCGAGAAGTCAACTCAGCAACACATGAATCAAACCAGGAACATGCTAGTTCACACATTTGAGTGAATGGTGAGAGCACATGAGCATTTAAAAGCTAATACTTTTTGAAAAATAAAATTTTGCATTGGATTGGTTCAACCACGAACAGCAAATTTGGATGACAATGTGTCTCACATTAAGTTCACTTAAAACCCACATCATCTGAATCCCCGCATCTGCCTAAACAATGTATCATTGTTGTGAAATCAGAAGTTTCAGTCAGAAGGATAGAATCAATCACCGAGGCTGACTTAATGACATCAAATCGTATTCACACATTTGAAAACAGACCTCAATTCCTGCCAATGATTACACAGATCGAACTATACTGAGAAACAATAATAGCAGTCTGTTGGAAGCTGGAAGAACGTCTGATACAGTAGGATTTATGAACATTGTCTCAATATTTTCAACTTGCGTTGGCAACAATGAGATGTTTGAGATGAGAGTGCAAGAAAAAGAAAGGACATTTAACTCAATGAATTCCATGAAGGCGAAAACTAATAATAGAGATCCTCACCATGAAACAAATATGGGACAAGGAGTGGATTTTACTCGCCTGCAATGATCTCTGTGATTGAAAACATGTTTACGAAAGAGAAAACGTTTACCAAATTGCTGCAGGACAAAAATGTGTACAAATTCTTTTGTTCTAAACATGTCCTCTCTTTTTCTTGCTCTTTCCATTTCAAACATATTTCATTGATGCTTACACATGTTGAAAATAGACGATTTTCAGAGATGCTACTGTTCCAGACATTCTTCCAGCTTCCAATGGACTAAGTGTGGGACTAGCGCAGATGGGGCATCTTGGTCGGCAGAGGCAAGTATGCCTGAAGGGCCTGTTTCCGTGCTGTTTGTCCCTATGACTTGTATTATTGTTTCTCAGTATAGTTGGATACCACTTCCCCTGATGGACGCATGTATTAGCAAGATTATTCCCTGAGACCTGGTCTTTGTCAAACTGTTTTCATAGAAACATAGAAATTAGGTGCAGGAGTAAGCCATTTGGCCCTTTGACCCAGCACTGCCATTCAATATGATTATGGCTGATCATCCAAAATCAGTACCCCGTTCCTGCTTTCTCCCTATATCCCTTGATTCTGTTAGCCTTTAGAGTTATATCTAATTCTCTTGAAAACATCCAGTGAATTGGCCTCCACTGCCTTCTGTGGCAGAGAATTCCACAGATTCACAACTGTCTGGGTGAAAAAGTTTTTCCTCGTCTCAGTCCTAAATGGCCTACCCCTTATTCTTAAACTGTGAACCCTGGTTCTGGACTTCCCCCAACATCGGGAGCATTTTTCCTGCAATCTAGCCTGTCCAATCCCGTAATAATTTTATATGTTTCTGTAAGATGCCCACTCATTCTTCTAAATTTCAGTGAATATAAGCCCAGTCAATCCATTCTTTCATCATTCTGGTTTCCTACCAGAAGGATAGTCATCCCCACAAAGCCTCCGATCAAAATACAGTTCTTCATAACTGTGACACCACTCAATCTCAACACAAAAAATTCCTGCAATGTTTAAGCCAGACCAAAAAGTTGCAATAATGAGAGTCCACCAGCACCAAGCTATTTGGATCTTTCTTAAGGATGCACATTGTGATTAATGTTGTATTTAACGTAAACAGCTTAATCATAAAACCCGAATGAATAAAGGATTTTTTTTCCCACTGAATAAATTGCTCCATTAGTTTCTGTTTAAATGAATTTATTTGGCAAGTTGTGGCACAAAAGTATCAACGTTATATTGATTGGATTGTTAGGAATGTGCTGGATGGGGATTAATGTTCATAACAAGGAGTAGACAGCTGGATGTAAACGCACAATTAGAAACATTTTCTGACTGGTTAATGAATACAGCGTGAAACTATATTAGACTACAAAATAAAAACAAGCCAAATAAAGCAGACATTTTTCTGTTCACCATCTGTAAAAGTCACAAAGTTATCCCTTACTTTTTAAACATCTAGACAGCTGCAATCAGTTAACAATGACTGCGTTCATAAAGCAGTCCAGTGGGGCAATGAGTAATTGCTGCATTCCACTAACATTTATTGAATACTGCAGTGACTATTTTAACCTCATATTTCTCACTGCCTACATTTTGTGACTGCTGTGAACACCATCAGAGGGCATGGTCTACATTCAGTCATTACATATAATCTCACTAGGTACTCTGATAGTTTCCCACAGGCTCCGTAAACAGGTCAGTTTTTTTTAAATGAAGTTATGAAATAATTAGTATTCGCATTGAGTCTTAGCACATACTCAATACATTGAAGTGATTTATAAAGAACTGAACAGTCAAGTGTAGTCACTGTCCTGTGTTGGAAAGCTGGACACTCAATGTGCATGTAGCAGAATTACTCAGGAATCAAGATAACATGGTTTGAAGAAACCAGCTCACTGACACTTAACATCCAACACATTAGAATTGCCCACCAGTTAATTGACAGCAATGGCAACCATTCCTATCCTCTTGCCTTTGACTGCCCATTTCAGAGAAGGGGAAATAACAGTGATGAGAAATTGTTTATTGTCCTACCCACCTCTCCCCAACCTTAGCCTAAACTTTCCCTAAACCAAGTCTCCAAAGCCCTGAAGGCAGACACACAGGCTGTTATGAGCTACTTCCTGTTTCCCATCTGGGTTATCAGAGACTCCAAAGGGAGCACACCAGGCCTCTGCGTTCTCAGCTTCCGACAACCACACAGTGATGAACTTTCCAAACGCCATGCCAAAATGGGCTATAAAAAGTACTGTTCTCACTTTCAGGACCTACCAGAGTGATCCCGAGCACTCCAAAAATAGCCCATTTTCACTTGGGAACAGGACTTGCTGCATGGGAATTTATAATTATATAGACTGTAATGACTTATCAAGCTATTTTATGGTCTTTGCCAAAACCACAGGGTCATTGTCTTAAATAATTAAGTTCAAAAATGTAACCCTTTACATGCTGAAATGTTCTTCAAGTCATCAATTCACAAGGAGCCAGTGTGCTTTTTTTGGAGTTATGAAGGAAGATGAGGAAGGAGACTCTTACAACTAAATTAATGACAACCATTCTTTGCAAAGATTGTATTGTTTCACCTCACTGACCTGATTTACCTAACCCAGAAAACCTCAGGAGCATGTTCAGCTACTCGCCTGATGCTAGAAGATCCCATTCACCATGTGTTGATTTCATAGAACTGGCCAGACAACAAAGGCAGATTCATCCTGTGGGAGCGGCAGCATCTCGCTCAGCTGTAATGTGTCACCTTGCATTATGATGACATTTTGGGTTCAACGAAATGTGGAAAAACTCCAGCATGAGTCTGACTCACTGGGGAAATCAGCAGGAGCTAGTCCTGGACATCTGAAACAACACTCAGTAAAAGTCAGCACAGGGGTTCAATAACATGGTCACCTAATTTATGCCTGGTTTCACTAATATAGAGGAGGCCACATCTCCAGCACCCAATCCGTAGACCAGATTGGAGGTGGTTAGGGTGAACCTCTGCCTTACCTGAAAAAGCTGGATACACATGCACATATAATGCATAACTTTTTTCCCCCAATTAGGATTAAAGGAACAAAACCCCCTTGACTGAATTATACGTCTTATATACATTTTCCCCAAAAGGCATATCAAAAGCCATTGGAGCAAGAACTTATCGCGAACCCTCCTCCTTATGCATTTGTGCACAACTGCCGAACCTCAGCAAGGTCCATTATAATCTGAATCATCACAAATTGAGTAAGCAAAGCTGCCAGGATATTGTCTCAAACCACGACTTTGTGTGTTTTCAACAAATCAGTCACGAGGGGGCCAAACTATATCAGAGATTTAGAAAGATAAATGCTTACTCCAGCATCAAGCTTGTTGTTCAACTGGACACAATTACAACCTACCTCAAGACAAACTACGTTATCTATAGCAGCATAAGAATAATAGATTATTTATCCCTCCTTGAGCTTGTTTTGGCACACAGAGATCGTAGCAGATCTGTGTTTAAAGTTGAGAAACATGACTTTTCCCCAAATCCTAGTAATACCGATTACAAAAACGTTCTCAGATTAAAAATTAATAATTCAATATAATTAATTTCAGTTGGTAGAAGAATTCCAAACTCTTATCACCCCTCAAGTGTAGCAACATTTCCTTTTTTCCCCATGCTTGGCAAGTCTGGCTCCAACTTTTTTAGATTACGCCATCTCGATTCAGACTCTCAACCAGCAGTGCCTCAAAGTCCCTATCACTATTTTCAAAACTCCAATCAAATAGCCTATCAGAACACTATATTTACTTAAACTCCCTTTGTATTTTAACCCTTGGCATCCTGGGATTCAATCAGGTTCATTTCCACGTCATTTCCTTCAAGGCCAAGATAAAGTGTTGTGTCCAGCATTGTTCCCAGTCCTCTTGATCGTGCCTAACCAAGCTTTAAAAATATAGCTGCAACATAATATTTAAATCCTTGAATTGAAATTCTCTATCCAATTAGGCCAGCCGGCATGCTAATAGCCTTTATCAAATTATTTTCAGTTGCTGTGCAAGATATTTTAATCGACCCTTCAATCGTTTTGAACATCCACTAATTCTATAATTGTTGCTTTTCATCACATGAAACATTTTATTATATATATGACTGGGATTGGTTAAGAAAGATATGGGCAATACATAGGAAAACAGGATCAGCATAGATGGGCACCTCAGTCAGCATAGATGAGTTGGGGCTTTGGGCTGGTTTTCATGTTGTATTACTCTATGAATCTATCCTCCTTGGTCCAAAGGGCATAACCTCAGATTTGACTTGGTTTGGAAACTGGGTGACGAGCAGAGAGGAGAGACCAGGAATTTCAGGCAGGCTGGAATCAACACTCAATTTGAATCACTGACAAACCTGGATATGTGCAACAGCAGGAACCTGGAGAAATTAGTTCATTGTACCACCAGAATGGTGTAAACAATGAAATGACAAAACAGTTTCCAATTAATTTGAAAAGGGTAATAAACAACACAAACAGGCTTCACTGGAGAACCACATTGCCTTCAGGTTGCACGCTTGCCAAGCGGTTTAAGCATTGATCTGGTGCTGATTTTGGTGTCCATGGTTCTAATGTTTTTCATATTTAGCCAATATCTTCTTAAATAATCAAGAGAATTCCACATTCCAATAACTCTCCAATGTATTTCATTAGGTAAATGGAAATAATCTATTGTTGACCTCTTTTTAGTATTTTGAACGTTGCATTCAAAAACGTTCTCACATGACCATCAAAGTTAAGCAACTACATGTTAAACTATATTCAATCCTAATTTAATATAAATTCCGAATTCCATCCAACATATTTTCAAACCAATCCATCTGCGTAACAATTCATGCAACTGCACTGTTAAATCCTATTGTCCATTCAACTGGATTGAGAAATACCATTTAATCTGTAATTTTCTCACCAACATAAACTAATATTCTAACACTTTAAACTGCACCTTCCATTGTCCCAGTCTGTGCACATCCTTCTATCTTCTCTCCAGTGCGCCACTCTGCAAGCAAATGTTACCGTCACCACAGAGTAATACCTATTTTTTCAAGTGTTGTTAAAACCTGCAGAAAAGGAAATGTGTTCTGTAACGTCACATAAAAGACATAAATTAGGAGAGTATGCCACTTTGCCCCTCAAATCAATCCTATTTTATAACATCACAACTGATCCATTTGTAGTCAGTGCAGTCAGACCAGTTCCAATGCCATCCTTAAATTTTCCGACACCACCATTGTCGGTAAAATTATATGAGAGAGATTGATAATCTGATTGAACGATGTCAGAACAACAACCTTGCTTTTAATGTCAACAAGACCAAGAAGCTGATTGTTGACTTTAGAAGAGAGCCAAGAATCCATAAACCTGTCTTCATCTACAGGTTGGCGGTTGGAAAATCAACAACTTCAAGTTTCTCTGCATGAATATGTCTGAAGATCTGTTCTGGGTCCAGCGCATTGATGGAATAATAAAGAAAGCCCATCAACGCCTCGACTTCCTTAGAAGATTGAGAAGATTCAGTAAGTCAGTAAATACTCTTGAATTTCTATGGATGGCTAGTTGGATTAAAGCCTGGTAACTCGAACACCCAGGAATGAAGGAGATTGCAAAAAATGCTGGACACTGCCCAGTCTATCATTGGTACTGAATTCCCTCCCATCGAAGGGATCTAAAGGTGGTGCTATTTGTAAAAGCCAGCCAGCATCATTAAGGAAGCACACCAACTGGGACTTGTTCTTCTATCACTCAGCCATTGGGAAAGTATAGGATTTTGAAAATCGCGACCTTTAGGTTCAAGAACAGTTTCTTCCCAACAACTCTCTTGAACACTACAAAACACTCACTAAACTATGAACTGTCATGGTTGCACTAAGGATTTGGGGCTTTTTGCTCTAATTTTGGACGTTTTAAATTATTGATATTTTTTGTTTATTATGTTGTCTGTGAGCAGTGTTTACAGGCCTGCTATGCTGCCGCAAGTAGGAATTTCATTGTTCCGCTGACGGGTTCATAAGGCAATTAAACAGTCTTGACATCGGGTATCGCTGGGCGGCGCGGACTTGGTGGGCCGAAAAGGCCTGTTTCCGCGCTGTATATATGAAATGAAATATTCATTTCAAATCAACTCTGCACTCTGAAAAAAATCAACTCTGCACTCCTGTCTATGCAGAGTAACCTTTTACCCCATGCTTGTTAAGTGTTTATCTACTTCTGCCCTAAACGCATTCAAAGACTATTTCCATAACCCTTAAGAGATTTTTTTTCTCTCTCGAATTCCAAAAGAGAAAAAAAATCTGATCTCTCTTAAATGTGTATTGCCACACAGGTCCTCTCCAGGTTTCAACAACAGATTTATGTACAACCATCACATTTGAGCGAGCATTTGAGAAACCAGCGGGATAGATTTGCTGATTGCTGTGAGGCTGAAGCATCTTCTGCTATGTTGGAACTCAGTTTGCAGCCACATATCCAACTTGTGAATCGTCCAGGTTACGAACAATTCAAGGGAAACAGAACATTGGGAGGACATGTATCTTTAAACAATATCCCCTCACCTCTAGACCCTCCCCCAAGAGGAAACAACCACCAGAACTTTATATTTCAACCAAGTCCTCTCTCACATTAGAAGGTACAAGCATAGTCTGTCCAACCTTTCCTCATAAGACTATTTGAACATTCTAGGAGTTAAGTTAGTCTAAACTGTTTTTCAGACATTACCATTCTTCCTTAAAAGAGATCTATCTTGACTGCAGTCCTCTAGATATGGTCTCACCAAACCTCAATATAACTGAAGCATAAACTCCCTCTTATGTTGATGCTTCACACGCAATTACCCGTAACTTTCTGTCAGCCTCCCTTATTACTTTCTACACTTACATATTAATCTTATACGAATCATGCAAATAACAGGTATTCTTCATAACTTCATAATTAAACCACCGGTGAAATTTCTATCTGAAGGGACAATTTCTAATCTTCAGAGTGCTCAACACTTGACAGAGGTGCGTCTCATTCAGCAGTATATTCCAGCTCGAATGCCACCAACCCCCAGAAAATAAATTGTAAAACTTTACGGGAATTGTAGCTGAACCCATGGCTTTTTGTTAATTTGGGGTTCCACTTGAGCCCCCAACTGGGCAAGTGAGGGATGAAGTGATGGAATGTTGGATTGTGTAAGAAACTTAAGTTGTGTGGATGTGAGTAATTGCTGCTGTCGGATACCCAAATGAAGTCTGTTTTGATCGGTCAGCCTTTTTTTTTTTAATGCAAGCAAGGAGGGGAAAACCATGTCAAAGTTCCAAAAGAAAAGGATCCAAGTCTACATATAAATTTTAACATAAGTATATTTTGAGAGATTAAAATCTCAATCAGATGACCTCTTTATTTTTAAAAAATGTTAAAAGCCATTATGTTCTGCAGTTCAAGGTTCAAATCAATAAAAAAAACATTATGAAGTTCAAAACAAATCACAGCAAACAGCTGCTCTGCTTCGGATGCCACCTGGATTGTTGACTTCATTTAATAAAACAGTGATTGAGGCAATAATTCTCACCAGCCAAGGTTACAGTCCCGACAAAATTGTGTACTTTCACCACATTATGGCCAAATACATGAAAAATATATGTTTACTCTGGTCTCACAAACCCGCACTTATCTGGTCGACAATATTAATTGGAGGTCCTCAATCTCTTCGTACAGTTCAAGGTGGGAATCAGAGATAAGCTAAGCAGTTTCCCACCATTCTGGCAATGCCGTACCCATCTGTCATATACCAAATTGGTTCTGCTATTGGGGAACCTATGGAAATAAAGGACACTATCGTCTCAATATTTTTTTTTCTCTAAGAAATGTACACTACATCACAAACTAATACAAGGAGCGCCAAACAATGCCATTTACCTTGGGAAAAGAGTTGTGAGAGTTTCCCATGGAAGTCAATTCATCACTTTTTACCCTGACAAAAATATCATAAAACTGCTCCATTTGACAGTGAAGAATTAACAGCCACTTGGTTAATTTCAAAATATATTTTATATGATACGAACACAACACTAATCTTGCAAATTAGATAATCTTTGCTATTTCCCATAACTTTGTAACATATTTATATAAGTACACAACACTACATCATTCAGGGTAAATAACAAGGTGGAAGTAAATTAAGCCACTTTTAACTTACAGTTCCTTGCACCCTAACTCTTGAATTTAAGTTTGTATTTGAAGCTCTGAATCTGGTGGGAAGATTGTGTCAACTCTCCAGGTTGGGGGGTAAGTGGTTAGGATTTTTATTTTAAGTTGGTGTGGCCTAAAAATAAAAATCCTGACCATTTAAGAATTCTGGACATTTGAGCCCAATTTCAATCTGACAATAGTTGTTAGGATGCGTTCAGAGGAGGCGAGTCTTTTCAACGTAAAGACGTTGCTGTAGATAAGATCCTTTATGATCAAAAATTGTTCTTGCCCAGGGAAGAAAAATTACCTTAACTTTGACCAGCTATGGTTCAACACTTGCAGATTGAAGAGACAATGTAAAAATCAAAAATACTGCTTATGGTACTGTTTCTACTGGAAGGATGGTTCTTCACACCAGAAAGCCGCCTCCTAATCAATGTTATATTCATTTTTATTGTGCGTGGTTTAACAAAGTTCAGCTGCATGCAAAAATGGTGAGTGATAATAACAACACAAACGCTTAACTTTCATAACGTGCCAAATTTCTACGTTTAGACGAAAATATCATCAAACCAGATCCCAAAACTTATCTATGCAATAAATGCATACATGTTTGAAGCCATTTTTTAAACTGGCATTCCTCAAGCAATAATCCATGTAAGAGAATGAAACGTAGGAAAAACGTCTTGTAAATACAGTATCGGGATGACACATCTATGTTACATGCTATGCTGGTAAACTCAGAGCTTAAAAGGTTTATTAGTCTTATTAGTGAACGGGACACAAGCCAGATTGATATCACAATTTACTAGGTAGCACAAGAACTGAAATATCGATTAAGAACCAGCACTAGAGAGAGAGAGTGATATCTTCTTTCTTTGTGAACTCAACTGCTTTGTAGTTACTTAATATACTTTGAAAACTTGCTGTATTCCCAAAGTTGACAAATTTTCATTTAATAAACCTAGCCCTTCAATTCTCCTTTCTGAATATGAATTACTGAAGGCTTTGGAGATGCTATTCACAAAAATATTAACTTTTAAAAAACTGTCACTGCACAGATCCAGACAAAAATAAGACAGCAATCACCATTACGTCTATACAGTGGCTAAACAATGCCAGCTTAAAACAATTAATCGTATCTATATCGGTGTTCATATTTTAAACTTTCCTCAATTTTCATTCCAATTCTGTTCACCTCATATAGTTCAATATTTCTGATATTTTTTGTGTAGAAATTTACAGTACAATTTGATCAAAAAATGTAAATGATGAATCAAGCTGAGACAGACATGAACAAAATTACTGCATGTGATCTATAACCACTTTTCAACTTTTGCTTCTTAAGTTCATTTGTAAAGGATAGTTTCCACAACTTTAATGTGACAAAATTAATTGTCATAACTGCAGCAGTGACAGAAACATTTATTCATAAAATCAGAGGCACACAAATCAGAAATGGGCCCTTCGACCTACCATTCCATACCAACCTTCAAACACCAAATTGCACCAATTTTACAATGATCCAATCTTATCTTATCCTCCCCGCATTCACAAGAACACAAGAAAATAGGAGCAGGAGTAGGCCAACCGGCCCCTCGAGCCCGCTCCGCCATTCAATACGATCATGGCTGATCCTAGCAACTCGCACTGTGTTTCCACCACTCACCACAAACCAGGTGCAATTTATAGTGGTCAATAAGGCTACCAATTAATGTATCATAGCGACGAGGGTAGAATCGAGCTCTAGAAGAAACCCACAGACTCACAAGGAGGCTCCACATGGGCAATTTTAGAGGTAATAATTAAACCTGGGTCGCTGGATCTGTGAGAGATCAGATCTACAAGATGCACCACTGTATCAGCCATCTTATCAGTTAATATCTAAAAATGAAAATTAGTTCCATTGATACCAGCATAATAAAGTACAAATCCTACCATCCAACTTGGGTATTTCCAAAAGATGAAAAAAAAAAGAAAACTTTAAACAAATTCAACATTCAAACCCAGCACCTTTTCTGCTTCTTTGCATCATCTTTGAAACCTGCAGATGCCATTTTAGACTACGGTTTTGGCACTGAGGTCCATAACAATTAATCCATGACCCAATTCTATCTCTCATTAACATGCTGCTCAAAACACACGAGTGCGCAAAATCACAATATCCAGCTCGGCCTTGCCACCATCTCTCTTGACCTCTCCGCACAATTCAAATTGTTAAGATTAGATTTCTGACATTCAATCATGGATAAAGAGAATTCCCCTCCAACTACCAGCGAGATGAAAGACACAGACTTTAGACCCTGCCACTAATTCTAATCACAACCACATAATACATGATCCCTTCCTGGCCACCTATTAAGTCTGGATGTTTTCCAATGCTGAAGGGACTGTATAAATGGAAGTTATTGTTGGTAGTGTTCTTCTGGTTCCAAACCCAATTCATGCATAATGTGTTCTAATGCAAACATATCTGTTGCAGTTCAGTTGGCTTGACTCATTTCTCTGGGTTCTAAATTACTCTAGCTCAGCCCAATCACATCAAAGTAGGTAAAGCTCCATTAAGATCCAAAACATTTGTCCGAGGCTAAATCGCTTTCTTCTGCAACTAATTTATCTTTTCGCGTTTGGACAAAGCATGTAATTGTAACATTAGCCAAGCCAACACTTAGAAAGCAATAAATAGCTTAGCAAAGAAACTAATTGGAAGTGGCGGAGGAAGGGGAATTGTAGGTGATGAGTTGAGAATATCCAATAACTGATTTTCACAATCCACAGTTCCGCGTTGAGACACATTCAGAAAGAATTGTAGAATAAGCTCCGCTGCATTGTTTGTTCAAGTCCCACTTATCTCATAATGTTCATAATGTTCATTAAACTACATTTGAATCAACGTAGAGTACTTGTCACATTCCTTGCAGGACATCTGAAGGCATTTTATAACAGATTAAAGAAGGGTTCCGACCCGAAACATCACCTATTCTTTTTCTTCAGGGATGCTGTCTGACCCGCTGAGTTACTCCAGCATTTTGTGTCCATCTTTGGCAGTTCCTTCCTAGAAAATTTGATCTTCTGAAGTTTAGTCATCAATTTGAGGAAAGAAAAGACTCTTCATAACATTGTTGTCCTATGGACCTTAGTTTTATAACAGAAAACTGCAGGTACTATGAGGTAATCTGCAGAAACATCAAGTAATTAGGGATAAATAACATTATTTTTTAATTGTGTGGGGGTCTGAATACAAAAAGAGGGATAGGAAAAAAACTGTAGATGCTGGTTTAAATCGAAGGTAGACACAAAATGCTGGAGTAACTCAGAGGGTCAGGCAGCATCTAAAAACAAAAAGAGAGAGGTTGGCTTCATTTTTATAAGGCACATGTGAGCTCATCTGTTTTCAGCATATAAACAGACCTTTTGGTCAATCGAGGCAACGCCCCACCATCGATCATCTGTTTACACTAGTTTAACGTTATCCCACTTTCTCATCCACTTTATACACATTCAAGACAATTTTACTGAGGTCAATTAACCTACAAAACCACACCTCTTTGGGATGTGGAATGACACCAGAGCACCCAGCCGAAACACAGAGAGTCAAGGGTGAACGTGCAAACTCCACACAGACAGCACCCAAGGTCAGGATCGAACCCGGCTTTACCAGCTGCACCACAGTGCCAACCTGGAGCAAAGTGCTTGGTATTTATCTCTATTAAGCAAATACCTTAATTAATTGGAAGCAATTTAGAGAAGGTTTACCAGACAGGTTTTTTGAACAAGATGATATCTTAAAAGGTTACACGGGCAACAGTGAGTGGAAAGATGATTACAATAGATGATTAACAGATCAATGTGAAGAGGAAGTGTCCTCTTTTGGAAGAATCCAGAACTCAAGGCCATTGTTTGAAAATAAGGCATCAGCCGATAAAGGCAGAGATCAGGCAACAAACCCCCCCCCCCCCCCCCCAAAGCATTCCTAGTCCTTGGAACTCCGTCCTTTAAAAAGGTATTTGAGTCAGAGTCACCGAAAACATTTAAGGCAAAAATAGATTCTGGATAAGCAAGGAGGTAAAATGTTTCCCTGAGAATGCGAAAAACCAGAGCTGAAGTTCTGTTAAATCAGCCATGATTTTATAAAATGACAGAACAGTCTGGTGGGGCCAAATTGACTGCTCCTACTCCTAAATTAGAATGTTGAATTTAATCGGACTCTCAAAAAGCCAGGCAAATAAATTTGACGTCAATTCTACATAATTACTTTAAATGCTATTAGGACAGCTTAATCATTTTGTTTCCATCAGGGTTTATTTGAACTGCTCCCCCTGCCGCTATAAATGAGGGAGCAGCAAAAGTCTGACAATTTTTCCCAACTGCCAGCTTATGAAAACTAGCCCAACACAAGTAAGACAAGAAAAGCTGGCTGGAATACCGATAACAAATTCATGGAACAGCACTATTATTCAATGCTTGAGTAGATGAAGTGGAAATTGAGATAGAAATTCCTCTGGTCAGCGAGCTTGCATGTAGCAAAACTCAAATGTATATTTTAAGCCAACTTTAACCATCTCTGTAAACATTACGTCTGTATCAAAAACATTGGTTGCTACAGAAACGCTAATCCCACTTTGGAAAAGTTATCAAAGCTGTTCCTTCAGATTTCTGCAAAGCCCTACAAGGACAGGCCTCGATGTTTTAATTAGTATTAGTTCAGCCACACAGAAACAAACAGCGACCTTTGGGGCTGCAGACCTCCGCCACACTCAGAGATGTGCCAATCCCTCTCAAATCTGCTTTTCATTGCAAGACCTCAAAATTAAGAAATGTTTCAAAGTAGTTATTAATTAAAATTGTCTCTTCAGTAGGGTTCTCTCTTTGTGCTAAAGGAAACGGAATGGCGCTCTACTGAAAAGCGCCTTTTGCTCTTTGTCAAGTGCAAGACGACTAATTCATCACCTTGGGAACCAGCTGCCTGAGCTCCTTGTGAAAACATCACAAGGAATTAAAATACTTTTACTTGTGCACAACCCTTTCTAGAGCTTATGTAGTAATACATAGGAATTCCACCAGAACGTTGGAAAAATATTAACATGCTTAAAATGTTTATTTAACAAAAAAGGCAGATCTGAAATAGAATAGCCAAACAGCAAAATCAGATGGACACAAAGAGCACCTCACATACTTGTGCAGCCTTCCCTCGGAGATTAAAACAAAAGGCGGTAATAAAAAGCTGCAAGAAAAAAACCTGGTTTATTTAAGACATTGCCCAGAGATTGTGCAAGTAATTCATTTCAGAACAAACCCAAATTTCATTGGATGTTTGATTTTAGCAGTCAATTGGTTAAGATAATGATGTGATGTTAATGAAATTTTACAAACCGAAGATCAAAATATATTCTGTCACACATCTAGTTGTTGCCAAGATAAGTGGCGCATCTCTATTGAGGCTTCTATTATGTCTCTGTGACTAGCTGATAGCTTGCCATTAATGAGCCAGGCTCCTAATTTTATATCCTTGTCATTGCTGGGTATAACTTTATTGGGTGGTGAATCTGAGGAATGAATTGCCACAGACAGCTGTGGCCAAGTAAATGGATACTTGTAAGGCGGAGATTGATAGATTTTTGATTATTACAGATTTCAGGGGTTATGGGAGAAGACAGGAGAATGGGGTTGAGAGGGAAAGATCAGCCATGATGGAATGGCGGAGTAGACTTGATGGGCCGAATAGCCTTATTCGGCTACTGGAATTTATGAACTTATTGTGACACAACTCTCTGCACTAACTGCAATAGTTAATGATATGACAGTACATGGGATTAACATTAAACCAATTCCATTCATGTAGAAATATTAATTCTTCAGCCGAACTGATTCACTTGCACCTCTATTTTTTACCAGTGTCTGTATTTATAGATTTTTCTTCTTCTTGCTATTTATTTCACATTCAAATCGATTTATACTTGCTGCCTTGGTTCTCGTTTCTCAAAGAATTTTAGTTTCTGTCAAAAGTTTAAAAAAAACTATAGTCTAAATCAGTGGTTCCCAACCTTTCAAATATAGCGACCCATTTTAGAACAAGCAATCATGAAGCGACCCCAACCCTTAAAATATCTTATATATACATTCGGTTTTTGTACAACAAACTGCCATATATTGCGATTATTGAATTATAGATTATTTATTCATAAAAAATTCCAAAGCTCCTACAAACATTAATTAATTGCAAATCAATTCAAAATTGTTCGAACACACAAATTTCCACCGTTATGTAAAATATGTTTATGAACTGACTTTAATGAGACGGCTGGTATTGCAGTTTTTTAGCTAGCAATTCTATCCTGGGCTCCGTTGTCGATATGGCACACCTCAAGTCGTCTTCCAGATTTAATTTATTTCGGTATTTGTTTTTAAGGATGAGAAGTTGGGAGAATGCTGCTTCACATAAGTAAGTTGTTGGGAAGGGCAATAAATTCCTTATCGCGATTTCTGATATTACTGGGAATTTTTGGAAACTTTTTGCCCAAAATTCTTGTAGTTGCAATTCACCAAACCATGATTTAGCTTCAAAATTGTTTTTTAAGTCGATGAACTCTTCTTCTGCTGCTTCAGGGATATTAGATACATTGGCATTGAATGGGTTGATTGTAAGGGAGAAAGATTTGCAACATTCATCAGGAAAATAACTTCTTAATCGAACAGTAAGAATTTCCAAATGCTCTTGTATCAAGCTATATAAGTCATCGATGTTAATTTCATTTGCCGCTTCTTCAACAAATTGGACAAGTGTTGGGAACATGTATAATTTCTTATGGTTAATTTTGGTGATCCAGAGTTCCAATTTCATTTTGAAAGACGATATGTTTTCAGACAAAGATATTATCGTACTTTCCTTACCCTGTAATCCTGTATTAACACTATTAAATATCTCAAAAATGTCGACCAGGTATGCCAATTTGCACAACGTAAATTCATCCGTCAACAATGATTCATATTCGCTTGCATTTTGAGAATCGAGAAATATTTGAAGCTCTCCTCTTAATTCAAAAAATCTCTTCAACGCCTTTCCTTTCGAGAGCCATCTTACCTCTGTGTGAAACAATAGTGCTTCATGCGTTGATCCCAAATCCTCACATAAAACTTTGAAGAGCCGTGTTGCAAGTGGCCTTGATTTAACGACATTTACTGCTTTAATCACTCGGTTAAGCACTTCTTTCAATGGTTCAGGTAACGTCTTGGTAGCTAATACTTGTCGATGAATCATGCAGTGAGTCCCAATTACTTCTGGAGTCACTTTTTTAACCAACGATTGGAAGCCAGACTTACAGCCGAGCATTGCAGGTGCCCCGTCAGTACAAACTCCGCATAATTTCTTCCATTCAATTGAATGTTCATTAAAGAAATCATCAATTAAATCAAAAATATCAGCAGCAGTAGTTGAAGTTTGCAGAGGCTTACAACACAAGAATTCTTCTTTAATTTTTTCATTTTTATAATAACGAACATACACAAGAAGTTGTGCAAAGTTTGTCACATCAGTAGTTTCATCAAGCTGTATGCTGAACAGCCCAGTTGGAGTTTCTTTTAATTCTTGAATAATTTGGCATAAAATATCCTCGGACATATCTGTTATCCTTCGTTTTACCGTATTGTTTGACACGGATAGAAGCGATAATTTATTTACCGCTTCAGGACCGATCATGAGACGTACAATATCTTTGGTGCATGGAAAAATAAGATTCTCAGCTATTGTGTGTGGCTTTTTAGCACGTGCTATTCTTAATGCAACCGTGTATGAAGCTTCAATGGCGGCTACATTTTTGTTTTGAAATAATCCACTGCTATCAAGCCGGCGGCTTTTGACACCAACAACTTTTGCTTTAAAAAAGTCAATACTTTTATCTTTCAAATCAGGGTGCTTAGTTTCGAGATGTCTTTGAAGTTTAGCTGGTTTCATAGACTCATGAGCAAGAACTTCCAAACATACTACACACTGTGGTCTTTCCACACCTGCATTAACTATGTCAGTGAATCCCCATTTCAAGAAATCATCACTGTACTTTCTCTTTCTTACACTCATTTTTAAAGGGTTAAGAATCACTCGAACAAAACTAACTACGTGTCACTGCAAGCGCGCGTACAACACTAGGTAAGTGGGAGGAGCGACAGCGGTGGCGCGACCAAGACAAAACAGAAACCAAACATGTTCAATACTGGCTTGAGTGACAACACGTTGTGTTGAGTGACTTAGGGAACTGTTACATTTAGTTTCATAGTATGAATTTATATAACTATCTTAATATGCATTTCACTGTGTTTTATATAATATTCATATCAGCTCAAAATCATTTAACGACCCCATGGCATTGGTGTCGCGACCCCGTTTGGGGTCGCGACCCACAGGTTGGGAACCACTGGTCTAAATTATTACTTTCAACATCATACCGCTATCAGCAGTATGCTTGTGGTAGACCAGTAAGCCAGAGGCCTGACCAAATAATTCAGACACAAGTTTAAATCTAACCATGGCAACTAGAATTTAAATGTAGCTAGCAAGTTAATAACTTGGAATTATAAATTAGTTTCAGTAATTACAGTAAAACCTACTATACTCATAAAAACGATCGACATCATCCATTTCTTTTTCTGGCTTTTCCTCACAATCTCACTGCCTTTCCAACCTACTTCAGATAAACTCAGTTATCTCGCACTATAAATGCTGAACTGTATTTTCATCCTGATCTTCTACATTTGCTCTTCCAGGCCTCACTTTTAATTCTGGCAGTAATTGATTAATTCCCTCGTCATCTGCATTTTATTCCAAGACAAGAATGGCGCAGGCCAAGCAACCAGTGCCCATTTCTTTTGCCTCAGAGCTCTCCAATTTTTGACGACCTTTTGGGCAGGAACCATCATCTTAAAAACTTTTATTATTTTGAGAACAGTATTTTGCTGCATCCAGAAAATACTTCAGCCAATTTAGGATCACTCTTAATTATGTGTCTTGAAATGCAAAGTTCCTTGATGATTATCAAATCAGGTTAGTAAAGTTCTGTTGGAAGGAAATCTGCCATTCTATCTTGGCCAATGCATGATTTCAAATGTGCAACAATGTGGTTGACTCTCAACTGGTCACTGAAGTGGTCTAATAAATCAGTTCCTTGAACAGGACAGCCAGAGGTGTCATTTGAAATGGCAACATCATTCTCAGTTTCCTCAACATTGTGAAATTCTCTGTACAAATACTGAGGGGCTAATCTAAATAGAGAAAACTGTCCTCCATTCATCTGGGTAACAGCCCGAAAAGCACATACTCACAGCACATCACAACATAAGAAACATAGAAAATAGGTGCAGGAGTATGCCATTCGGCCTTTCGAGCCAGCGAACAGTACCCGTTCCTGCTTTTTTCCCCATATCCCTTGATTCCCTAAGAGCTAAATCTAACTCTCTCTTGAAAACATCCAGAGAATTGGCCTCCACTGCCATCTATGGCAGAGAATTCCACAGATTCACAACTCTCTGGTTAAAAAAGTTTTTCCTCATCTCAGTCCTAAATGGCCTACCCCTTATTCTTAAACTGTGACCCCTGGTGCTGGACTCTCCAACATTCGGAACATTTTTCCTGCAACTACCCAGTCCAATCCTCTAAGAATTTTATATGTTTCTATAAGATCCCCTCTCAGAAGGATGAGTATTCCAGTATATACGAGCTCAGTCGACTCATTCATCATACGCCAGTCCCGCCATCCCAGGAATTAACCTGAACCTACGCTGCACTCCCTCAATAGCAATAATGTCTTTCCTCAAATTAGGAGACCAAAATTGCACATGATTTTCCAGGTGCGGTCTCACCAGGGCCCTGTAAATTGGAGTAGGACCTCCTTGCTCCTAAATTCAAATCCTCTCGCAATGAAGGTCAACATGCCATCAGCTTCCTTCACTGCCTGCTGTACCTGCATGTTTACTTTCACTGACTGACGTACAAGCACACCCAGGTCTCGTTGCACCTCCCTTTCTCCTAATCTGACACCATTCAGATTATAATCTGCCTTCCTATTCTTGCCACCAAAGTGAATAACCTCACATTTATCCACATTATACTGCAACTGCCATTCTTCTGCCCACTCGCCCAACCTATCCAAGTCACCCTGCAGCCTCATAGCATCCACCTCCCAGCTCACAGTGCCACACAGCTTTGTGTCATCCGCAAACTTAGAGATTCCATCGTCTAAATCGTTAATATATATTGTAAACAACTGGGGTCCCAGCACCGAGCCTTACGGCACCCCACAAGTCATTGCTTGCCATTCTGAAAAGGACCCGTTAATTCCTACTCTTTGCTTCCAGTCTGCCAACCAGTTCTCTATCCATGTCAACACCCTACCTCCAATACCATGTGTTCCAATTTTGCACACTAATTTTTTGTGTGGGACCTTGTCAAAGGCTTTTTGAAAGTCCAGATACACATCTATTGGCTCTCCCTTATCCATTCTACTTGTTGCATCCTCAAAAAATTCCAAAAGACTAGTCAAGCATGATATCCCCTTCATAAATCCATGCTGACTTTGACCGATCCAGTCACTGCTTTCCAAATGCGCGGTTATAACATCTTTAATAATCAACTCCAGCATCTTCCCCACTACCGATGTAAGGCTAACAGGTCTATAATTTTCCATTTTCTCTCTCCTTCCTGTCTTAAAAAGTGGAGTTACATTGGCTACTCTCCAGTCCACAGGAACTGATCCAGAGTCGGTATCCTCACCACAGGATATCTTTACCACAAGCTGAAGTACCATGGCAAACAGAGAGAAGCTCTGGAAATCTTCACCATCGGCTCTTGGTCCCATAATGTTTTATGGCTCCAAGTCAAACATAGGCGAGGAAATCATCCTCCCTCAATGATGAATCAGTACTCCTTTGGGTTAAACAAAAATACCAGGAAGAAACAGTGAACTAACCAAGTCACCAAAACGTATGTTGGAGAGCAGACAAATTTCCATTCTGTGGCCTGGTGGCACCACTGGTGATTGAGTTTGCCGAGTTACAAGACTTGCAGGTAATGAGTAGATCACCAACTTGTCCTTGCCCATGCTCCTGCGGCAGAGCCATCTGGCCACCATACAGTTCTTGCAGAGCATGCACCGTTTTCATGCTGAGGATTCTGCCCATGGCATTGGATCTGGCAGCTCAATCATGCTGAATGAGCAGCTCAAATGTGCACCCAAAAGCACCCTCAAGGTCCAGCAAATAACTCATCCCATCATTACAATCAAGCCCACAGGGCAGACAGTCAGTTAGAGGGGGAGGGGTTGCTCCACCATGTTTAAATGAAGAGTGCGCAAGGGTAACCCAAGAACAGCACCTTAACAGTTGGAAACACGATGAAGCAGCACAAGACAACATGCTTCGAAGAGCTGAGCAATTCCACAACCAATGAATCGGTGAAACATCTGCAGTCTTGCCACATCGACTTATGAAGGGTGGTGAACCAAGTAAATAACAAATGGATGGAGGCAGCTCAGAAAATACCCACATCCTCAGCAGTGAACTTCCCCAGCACATCATTACAAAGGGACAAGGCTGGCATTGAGTCAGAAGTAAATGGTACATCTTGGTATCCTTCTGAGATGCACACCACTGCACTTCTTTCTAGTAATCTGCAAACTGTCTCTCACTTTGGGTTTGCATCAGGAAACACTGGACTACTGATGTTAATCACAGACTTGGGCTGTGGTCAAACCTCATCACAGCTGACTGAAGTGCTGAATCTTAGAATTAAGGTGAAAATAACTCCCTTGGAAACTGAAACCCCCTCTGTGATTCCTCCTGCCCTCCTACTCTACGACCACTAAAGAGTCTGAAGAAGGGTCTCGACCCGAAACGTCACCCATTCCTTCTCTCCTGAGATGCTGCCTGACCCGCTGAGTTACTCCAACATTTTGTGATACCCTAGGAAACTGAAGTCAATGGGCATCAAAAGGAAAAACATGCCAATGAAGCTATACTTTGCACAAACAAAATGGGTGTGCTTTTTGATCCCAGCCTCAGTACACTGCAGCAGGAGCTTCTTGAGGTGGTATGGCAGAATGCTCAGTCCAACCACTTTCAGATGCAACTCCACTCTTCACCAAAAATTGTTTGATTCTACTTGCTAATGCCGCAAAGGAGAAGATTGACTGAGTATTGTTTTCGCAAATGTTAAATACCAGGCTGGAAAATGTTTTTAAAAACATACTGTATTTAAAAGCTGGGAAAAAATGGGGGAGATTAAATGAAAAGATTTAGTGGCTATTATAATCAGAAAAGCATCATCTGAGCATTCCTTTCAATTGGAACCATGGACAAACTTTCCCGTGTTTTCCACTTTTTGCAATACAGAAAAAAGCAGCAATTACAATTTTGCCATGTTAGCAGAAAGCTAATCATAGTTTTACATTGTTTCACCACACAATGGTGTTACTTTGTTGATGTATATATTATAATCCTGACTCAATGTACAAACTCAATTTGAGTTGAGTTAACTTGTTCGTATTCCAAGCTTCTAATGCAAGGGAAGGTGGCTTAATTGCAGAATAGATGCACAAAGAAGCAAGATAGATATACCATGTTGCTTTTCGATTTGGCTTTGTATGAAGTGCACCCCATAGGCAGTGGTATTTGCAAGTCATGGTCGATTCAGTACAAGGCTTAGCTATGGTTTATATTGGCAGGCAAAATAGTCGGATTTTGGATTTCATCCCAACGACAACCAACAAAGAAAGTGTACTGTTGCTCAGTAAAATGCTTTTTATGGATGTCAGAAGCTTGTTCAAAAACAAACTGTCAGAATACTTGATGTTACATTTCACAGCTTTGAGGATCGTCTGTGGTAACAGAAAATATAACTTGAAATATAGAATTGCTGAAAAATAAAAAACAGACTGGTATGATACACTGAAGTATTTCATTAGTTACATAATAATCATCACCTATATACACAGATGACTAATTTGATTGCAAAGAATTCAAAGCAGAGTAGGCCATTCATCCTCACTAAATTAATCCGGTGCTTATATTCTACATCAGTCTCTTTCCACTGTAATTACCAACTTGCTTCACACTTGGCATGTCCCTCTAATTTCTCGTTTTTTATGTGCACATTAACTATGAATTTACATGCTTCAGTATATTTATTTCAACTACTCCACATGATAAGTTCTATATTCCGACTCCCTGAAGAAATGTCTTAAATAATTACATGAAGCAAATATTACCCCCTGCTTTATCACCCTATTTATGCAAACTTGAGAGGACTCAAAAGCAGAGAGAGCTCCTACATATCCAAGAATATCTTCTTAATTGATCCTTTAATCCAACCAATAACATGGAAAATAGTGCAGAAATACCAAATACCAGTGGATTGATCTATAGAGTGAAAATGCAATTGCTCGGCAAATTGCCAGGACAATTCAGCCCTAGAGCTCAACGCAGCCTTGGTTCAAATTTGATGCAAAGAAATAAATCTGCATCTTTGATGCAGAGACAGGGGAAGATTGACTGCCCTGAACATTTGAGTAAGCGGGACAACAAGAATCCCCGAGCAAGCTGAAAACGGGAATTGAGGAGAAAACACTCCAATGGTTAGACTCATAGTTTATATGAAAGAAAATGGTTGTAATTGTGGAGGCTGATCTCAGCCACCGGGCACCACCGCATATGCTCCTCAGCACTGTGTCCTCAACTGAACCTTCTTCAGGTACTTCAACCATGACTTTTCCCTCATTAACTGGTCAGGAGTGGGGATATTCACTCATGAATTGCACCACGTTCAATTCCACTCACAACTGCTCAGAAAATAAAGTGGCCTACGGCCGTTTGCTGCGAGATATAGCTAATCCTAAACAAGTAGAGGCAGATAATATGTTCAGTGCACAAGTGCCAGCAGACCTACCATTCAGTGGCACTGCCGAATCGCTGACCATCAGAATAGAATAGAATAGAATAGAATAGAATAGAATAGAATAGAATAGAATAGAATAGAATAGCCTTTATTGTCATCCAAAAACATGTTTTTGGACAAAATTACGCTACCCACAGTCAACAATGAGAGGCAATAAAAAAGAAAGCAATAAAACACACAATCACAAAAACTAACATAAAACAAAAAACATCCATCACAGTGAGTCTCCTCCAGTCACCTCCTCACTGTGATGGAAGGCCAGAATGTCTTCCCTGCCGTCTTCTCCCACGATCAGGCAGTCGAAATTGCCACGTCGGGGCTCGAGACATGAGAGACTGTAGAGGATTCTGTAAAGGACAGAATCTCGGCCAAAAATCAAAGAGCTGGAGGAAAATGCAGCCAGGCCTGCAGAGTTCCATCAGCACTTGTTTTTTGTTCTAAATATTGCTCAATCAACATTCAAATTATTGTTCAGAATTGGACTTTAGGCATTTTGGTATGTTGTATGGATTCTATTCAATTGTATTCTTTAATGAATGATACCTAGTCTATTCACTGGTCCGCAGTAATTCTATATTTTAAGTTATATTTTCTGTTTCGATAGGCAGTCCTTAATATTTGATGTAATACTTCACTGCTTTATTGCAGAGTTTATATCTTGCCAAAAAAAAACCAAGTCTAGACATTGGGCTAATCTTGCTTTAAGTGGTTATTGTTGCTTACACCCTTGAAGAAACATTAAAACATTTTCTTGTTTGGGCTCACAGCAGCAATAGCTTTCACAAGCTGACTGACTCATGGAAATGACCTGGAGCTACAAAATATGCTCCACATGCCTCTCAGGCATACACACCTATGCATCCTCAGGACATATTCCAGACCCCACGAGTCTTCTGACAAAGAGAGAAAGCATCCCCCTGATTACTATCATCTTCCCTCCACTGATGAATCAAAGCTGGGAAAAACTTGGAGCACTGGAAGCAGCCTGTGTAGTCTAGGTGGACCAGATCAAATGTTCATGATCAACAGTGGCATGGTAGGGCCACCAGTGACTGAGCTGGTCAAGCCCAAAAGGGCATAACTATCAGATAAAATCTGCAATAGGTATCGAGCAAAAAATCACAAGGGATAAACCAATTAAGTCATTGTCACCAATCTACAAATTGCAGATGCATCTTTCCAGGTTTACTGTACAACCCAATTTTTTAAAGGAATTTTTATTGTCATTCTGCAGAACGATAATATTCCATCATTTACAGAGGATAAGGCAAGAATGTGCGTGGATGAGGGCAGCTCCAATGATATCCATGAAACTCAACAGTACCTTTACACCCACAGCATTTATCAACAAGGACAAATGTAGCAGGTATATGGCAACACCACCACCGACTTGCATTCCTCCAAGTCCAACATCAAACTGATTTGGAAATATATCACTCTCTCTTCATCGCTGGATCCAAAACCCAGAATTCCCTATCTACTAGCATAATAATGTTCCAGTTTTTTTTCCTGATACAGTGCTGAATTCAACAGGAAAAGAAAGTTTAAGGTTCAAACCAGTCCTGGGCCGAAGGACAGTATCAATGGCCTGAATCCCTAAAATGGGCAAACACAGGAATAAGGTATGCAGAGAGCAACTGAAACCCTTGATAAACACAAAATGCTGTAGAAACTCAGGGGGTCAGCAAGCATCTTGGGCAAGCTAGGACTTTATTCATTGGAGCACAGGAGGCTGAGTTGTGATCTTACAGAAAGGTGTATAAGATTATGAGAGGAATAGTTACAGTGAATGCACAGTCTTTTACCCAGAGTAGTTTATTGCCATGTGTACCGGGGTACAGTGGAAAGCTATTGCATGTTATCCAGTCAGTGGAGTATGGAAATCAAGATCAAAAGATATAGACTAATGGTGAGAGGGGAAAGATTTATTAAGAACCCGAGGAGCAACTTTTTCCACATGCAGGGTGATAGGTATATAGAAGGAGCTGCCAGAGGAAGTAGTTGAGGCAGGTAATATAACAATATTTAAACGCAGGTACATGGATAGGAAAGGTTTAGAGGGGCATGGACCAAACATGGGCAGGTGGAACTGGTGTAGATTGAGCATGGAAGAGTTGACTCCATAAATAGCTTAAGCAGTCTGAAGAAGGGTTTCGACCCGAAAAGTCACCCATTCCTTCTCTCCAGAGATGCTGCTTGTCCCGCTAAGTTACTCCAGCATTTTGTGCCTGCCTTCGATTTAAACCAGCATCTGCAGTTCTTTCTTACACATATGTTCATTTTATGGCCGTTTGGGGAAGGACTAAATCTGAAATCTTGGGATGGTTTCAAAACTTACTTTGGAAAGCACGCTCATTTCAAGTGAAAAGCTTTTAAAATTGCACAAATGAACGAGGCGTATAATGACTGAGAAAAAAACCCAGCACAGATTTAAAATTTTCACCAAAATAGGAATGAGACAAAAAACACACAAATACAACCAATAAATTCTGGAATCCCATGTCATTAAAACAGTCCACTAATCCTTATTGTAAACAGCATCATTTAGCTGTCAAAATGCATGTAAATTAGATATCCTGCATAAAATACATGGAAATTGACCCCGGGTCATAATAAATCAGTGTGCTGCCTACCACATTCAAGACTGAACTGTCAGGCAACTGAACCATTCTATCAACAACTTGAGAGTAGTTGTTGCCACTATCCACTGCATTGAGGACCCCTGGACTATCTTCGATTGGACTTTACTTTGCAATCATGTATTATCTTTCTGCTGACTAGTTAGCATACAATAAAAGCTTTTCACTGTATCACGGTACACATGACCGTAAACTAAACCCAAAGACTTCCTTTCTTCAACCAAACCCTCCCAGCCCATGTAGATGAAGGTGTTTTACCCTTTTACTTCTGTCTTCTCGCATTACACAATACTCGGAGAAGCTGCCAAGAAGTTTTCAAGATTAGTGCCAACCTTATATAGAAAGCTAACTTACAGCACCAAGTGAAGCTAACAAAACCAAAAATCTCTGATTTGATTTTTGCTGTGAAAGTAGAAATCTCAACCAGGAACACAAATGCTCTCAGTATCCCAGCATACTCAATAGGCTAGGATTTCAATCCACAGGTAGTGAACTTTTACATGGAGTGCACATCCAGAAATCAGGGAGTGCAAGATTCAGCTTTGTTGCAATACCCTCAATGGTCAAACTATCTGCCAACGTTGTTGATTCATGGAGTGAGGTGGAGTGCCCATTTTAGTGAGATGTCCTGGAGTGATCGACAAGACATCTTCAAAACAGGAAGGGTGTTTACTATCCAGGCTTTGAGAGGAGGGGAGGCTTTTTGCAACGGAAGCTCAATATTTTGTAATCTTGCTGCAGGGACCAAACATTATTTTAAAAAGTATACCTCAAATTTGAGCCTGGCAGATTTGTAACACTGATTTATCCAGGAAGCCAAATATAATAAACATGCTGCATGTCATCTACGAAGAGCAATGTTTAGTTGTAGTGTGTACCATTGACAAGACGCATTGCAATTAATCAGTATATCTATTTTAAGAGCATGTAATAAAAATGAATTGCAGATGCTGGCTCATACCAAAGATAGACACAAAATGCTGGAGCAACTCAGTGGTTCAGGCAGTATCTCTGGAGAAAATGATTAAGAAAATGAATCACCATCTATTTCCAGAGCTGCTGCCTGAGTTGCTCCAGCATTTTGTGTCTACCCTAAACCCATGACTGATATTGCATGGAAAAACACAAGTGATGAGAAAACATCATGACACACAAGTCACACAAGTGCCCTGTAAGAACAAGTAGGAAAGAACAATAAGTGGCAGGAACACCTACATCTCCTAAATTAAACAAAAATGCAAGAATTTCTACACAACATTAACAGACCATTCCTCTTTCCGTACTCATTGTGAGAGTTTACACCAGAGCAAGAAGCTAAATAAATAGTAACTGCCCTGAAGGGTTTTACATAATTATATTTAAAAATCTGGAACTGCAGTGCAATATGAGTCACTGATGCAATTTCCTGAAATTGGATGCAGTGAGACTCCAACCAGAATATCAAACTTGAAAAGAATTTAAAAAGGTGCATGCATTCAAACCCAAGCAGTAAGGTTCAGAGCAAGCCACAAGTGCCTGTGCTTCCTTCATTTCAGATTGTTCACATCAGTCAATACTTCAGTTAACACTGACCAGCAAATATTCCAACCATCCATTTTCTGATGACGCCATATTGCTAGGAAGTAAATCACCATGCCTCTAGGTCAGTCTTTTCCAGTCCTCCAAACTCCACCAAGATTGTAGAGAACACCTGGGCCACTGAGTGGGGAGAGATCCAAATGAGAGAGACCCTGTCCCAGTAAATAGTAACTGCCCTGAAGGGTTTTACATAATTATATTTAAAAATCTGGAACTGCAGTGCAATATGAGTCACTGATGCAATTTCCTGAAATTGGAAAGTGAGACTCCAACCAGAATATCAAACTTGAAAATAATTTTTAAAGGTGCATGCATTCAAACCCAAGCAGCAAGGTTCAGAGCAAGCCATTGAAAGTAGGCATGCAGGTGCAGCAGGCAGTGAAGAAAGCGAATGGTATGTTGGCATTCATAGCGAGGGGATTTGAGTATAGCAGGGAGGTTCTGCTGCAGTTGTACAGGGCAATGGTGAGACCACACCTGGAGTATTGCATACAGTTTTGGTCTCCTAATCTGAGGAAAGACATTCTTGCCATAGAGGGAGCACAGAGAATGTTCACCAGATTGATTCCTGGGATGGCAGGACTTTCATATGAAGAAAGACTGGATAGACTCGGCTTGTACTCACTGGAATTTAGAAGATTGAAGGGGGATCTTATAGAAACTTACAAAATTCTTAAGGGGTTGGACAGGCTAGAT
This sequence comes from Rhinoraja longicauda, assembly GCF_053455715.1. Classification (NCBI taxonomy): domain Eukaryota; kingdom Metazoa; phylum Chordata; class Chondrichthyes; order Rajiformes; family Arhynchobatidae; genus Rhinoraja; species Rhinoraja longicauda. The sequence goes on along the minus strand of NC_135963.1, from coordinate 39,840,556 downwards.
GCAGGAAGATTGTTCCCGATGTTGGGGAAGTCCAGAACAAGGGGTCACAGTTTAAGGATAAGGGGGAAGTCTTTTAGGACCGAGATGAGAAAGTTTTTTTTCACACAGAGAGTGGTGAATCTGTGGAATTCTCTGCCACAGAATGTAGTTGAGGCCAGTTCATTGGCTATATTTAAGAGGGAGTTAGATGTGGCCCTTGTGGCTAAAGGGATCAGGGAGTATGGAGAGAAGGCAGGTACGGGATACTGAGTTGGATGATCAGCCATGATCATATTGAATGGCAGTGCAGGCTCGAAGGGCCGAATGGCCTACTCCTGCACCTATTTTCTATGTTTCTATGTAAAGGTCTCAAGAGAGTGTGAAGAAGAGTGGGAGAAGGGTTGGCATGAGATAATTTACAAAGGAGAATAACTTGACTGGGAAAACAGTGTCATCATGTGTGTCCAACAAAAAACAAGTATGTTGCCCTAGCTATCCAATTCGTTTGACTCCGTGTACTGGTTATAGGCGATAACTATAATCTATGAAAGTCTATTCAAGAAACATCCACACTTGTGATAGCTGAGACAGTAAAGCAGTTGGTTCTATTAAGTTGGAGAAATATCTCCTTTTGTTATGACAATATCCACAAGGAAAAAGGCCTGCTTCTCCAACCCGTTGATCCTTTGAGTTTGGAATCATCCCCCTCCTTTGCCTTATCCTGCAAGCAGGGACAAAGATATCAATGCTCCTTGGACACTCCATAGTTTAAGTGTTGTGACTTGGTGTGCACAAGAGCTGTGAGAGCTGTGAGAGCTGCTAAATGGGGCTCAGGCAGTGAGGCACATCGGTGCACCTCTGGTGAAATACCTATCACTGCTGGAAAGGCGTCTGTGTTCAGTTTGGACCACAAGTGCTGCATCAGTCTTCATTTCAAGGCTGCATTTGCAAACCAACATTCAAAAGAGTCAGAACAATAACCTTAACACAGTCATGGAATTTCTTCAAGCACTACTCCCAGCTGCAGGGTCAATTACTTCTGGCAGTTATATCTGGTTCAAGGTTCTTTTCATCTCTGCTCTGGGACTGCTACTCTCCATCCTTTCCAGAGCAGAGACCAGCACTGACCAATGTTGTGGTTCAGTGAACAGGTATTTTTGAAAGGCAGCGGTACTGTCATCAATTAATAAATGCAGGGATCTGAAAAATATGCAGAACTGAGATGTTCCTTAATAATTGCACAGTACCAAGGAAATGAAAAAGAATGCACTAGAAATACAAGTAAACATTTTCACGATGATCACAAATTGAATGCTGTTCAAGCATTTAGTGACTTTTTGAAGAATAGCCACATTGCTTGATTCATACGAGATGTTATTTCATAAGTTGATAATTAGGCCATTCAACCCATCAAATTTACTCCGCCATTCAATCATGGCTGATTTACCTTTCCCTCTCAACCCCATTCTCCTCCCTATAACCCCTGTCACCCTTACTAGTCAAGAATCTGACAATCTTCGCCAAAGAAATATCCATTGACGGCCTACACAGCTGCCTGTGGCAATGAATTCCAGATTCACCACCCTCTGACTAAAGAAATTCCTCCTCGTTCCCTTTCTAAAGGTACGTCCTTTCATTCTGAGGTTATGGCCTCTGGTCCTAGACTCTCCCACGAGTGGAAACATCCTCTCCACATCACTCTGTTCAAGCCTTTCACTATTCAAATAAGTTTCAATTGGGTTCCCCTCATCCTTCTAAACTCCAGCAAGTACAGGCATAGTGGCTTCAAATGCTCATCGTATGTTAACCGAATCATTCCTAGGATCATTCTCGTAAACCTCCTCTGGACCTTCTCCAATGCCAGCATATCCTTCCTCAGAGATGGGGCCCCAAACCTGCTCACAATACTCCAAATGCAGTCTGAGCAGTGCTTTAAAAACGCCTCAGCATTACATCCCTGTTTTTGTATGTTAACCCTCTCGAAATAAACTTCCAACAAATTCATCTGCTCACGGGCCAAGATGCACAGTAAAAGCAATATTCATCAATGGATTTTCTTAATGACTGGAACCAGTTTCTCAATAATCTTACATTAAAAACACCGAAGAAAATTTCCCCTTTTCATTTCTAATTTTAAATAGAAAAATGTAAATAAAATTGACAAAAAAGAATTGAAATATTTGCGTGCAAATTAAATACTGGATCTGTGAAAGAAATTAAACTGCAAGGAAAGAAATGCTTGCATATACATATACATATACATATTACTATATATACATATTACTAAAACTCTCACCTTGTATATATATACAAAACTCTCACTATATATACATATTACTAAAACTCTCACCTTGTATATTCGTATATTTGATTGTATATCAAATTGTTCCCAAAATACAGCCAAAACAGTACACAACAGCGCAACAATCTTAGGCCCATCTTACTCAACATTCCCCTGCGGTCTTGATTAATCAAGTTTTGTTACATTTTAAAAATAATAAACTTAATAAACTTTAATAAATGCACTCTCCCCCTCCCCCTTCCCCCCCCCCCCCCTCCCCCCCCTCCCCCTCTCCCCCTCCCTCCCTCCCCCTCCCTCCCCCCGAGGACCGGCGCCCGTCCCGGCGTGCCCCGTGCCTGACCTTCCTCCCCTGGTGCAGCGCGGCGGCAGAGGGTCAAAGAAGAAGGCCATCACCGTCCAGCTGCCTCTGCAGGAGGGGTTTCCACCCAACGGGTCCACAGCTCGCTCTGACCACCACCATGGCCGCCCGGAGCCGGGGTGTGTGGTTCCCTCTCCCCTTTCCTCTCCCCCCTTGCCCGCCCACGGCCCCGAGGGTGACTCCCCAGCCAGCAAGGGGTCGTCAGCAGGAGAGGTTTGTACCCTACCAATTCAAATGTTACTACATGGCTACTTTAACTTTCAAAATAATTCATAAGATTATGAAGACATTTGTAATATCAACTCTTTAACTGAAATGCTGATCCTGATATATATAAGGCTTCATAACCTAATTTATATTCAAAGATATCTCAAAAACAACAATGAAGCCCAAGTCATTTGGGAACACCAGAGAGGCTAGTTCATTATCCGAAAACATTTTTTCATAATACTTGAAGGTTTGTTTCATTTTTTAAAGTCTGGTGCTTGTGCTTCAGTGAAATTAAAGTGTTATCTGTGATCATCACTAAAACCTAGAATTTGCCGCCACCTGTAATGCCCGGTGGCGCAGCGGTAGAGTTGCTGCCTTACAGCGAATGCAGCGCCGGAGACTCAGGTTCGATCCTGACTACGGGCGGTGTCTGTACGGAGTTTGTACGTTCTCCCCGTGACCTGCGTGGGTTTTCTCCGAGATCTTCGGTTTCCTCCCACACTCCAAAGACGTACAGGTATGTAGGTTAATTGAATGGGTAAATGTAAAAATTGTCCCGTGTGTGTAGGATAGTGTTAATGTGCGGGGATCACTGGGCGGCGCGGACTCGGTGGGCCGAAGGGCCTGTTTCCGCGCTGTATCTCTAAATCTAAAATAAATCTTTAAAAAAATAGAAATAAAAACCTAAATTACTTCAAGAGGTGGCATCAGGAAAAAGAAGACTAGCATCAAGTAAAGGCTGGTGGTAGAAATATAAACATGTTTTTTAATCAGCACGACAAGATGGAGAGATACAAAGACTGATTTAAGCATAAAGTTCCGGGGAGTATGTCTGAAAACACAATTCCCAGGCAAAAGAACAAAGGATTTGAGACTAAAGTTAGAGGAACAAAGGTAAACACCAAAACTTCAACAAATAAGAGTGATGGATGGACAGGAATTTAAGAGATATGCAGTAAAAATATTTTGGATGAACACCAGGAGGAAAATTATGAGGTTATATAGAGAATAATAGGCAGCCAAGTCTCAACATAAAAGAAGCACAGAGGTCATTTCAGCAGCAGATGAACTAGACAAGAACAAAAGGTATGTGGACACATTATGGATATGGAAGAATGTTTTAAGACATAGACTCAAGGAACTGCAGGTGCTGGTTTAGCAAAAAAGTAGTAACAGCATCCCTGGAGACATGGATGAGCGACTTTTTGGATCGGGGCCCTTCTTAAAAACTAATTGTAGGAGGGGGAAGAAAGCTGGAAGAGTGGTGGAGGTGGGATAAAGCGTGGCAAGTGAGAGGTGGATACAGGTGAGGGAGTTTTTGATCTGCAGATGGTTGGACAAAGGTCAGAGATGTAAAGCCAAAATGTGAGAGATCAGAGTACACGAGACGTGAAATATGAGGCCAGAGGAAGGAATATAGGAGAAAGGGGAGGGTGTTTGTAGGCTGTTTAACTAAAATTAGAGAATTCAATGATCATGCCACTGGGTTGTAAGGCATTAATTTAATTTCCCCATAGGAGAAAATTTCAGTCATCAGAGGCACTTTTTGCTGCACATTCTACATACAGGTCTGAAATGTCACAGATTTGATAGGCAAATTTTAAAGTTGCTTTCAGCTTGGATGCATACTATAAATGACACAAGTTCCCCAGCAAGTGGCATTTCAAGGTTTCCACATAAAAGCCACAGACCTACTGTGACAGACTAGTCACGGAGCCAAATCACATGTTGCAAACTTCTGAAGAATGGAGTGGAACAAATGCTAAAATGAATTCTTGAAATAAATCCTCTCAACAAAATATCCCAAAATGACTGTCATTATTTTTAACATAATCGGAAAAAAAATTGTTAACATATTACCCTGACAGGGCAGCTACAATGAAAATTGATATTTTAGCTCTCATACGCATTTCCATTACACGTATTCGCTATAATATGAGTGATGAATTGAGGATCATTATCTGCATTATGCTGAATTGGTATTAAACAATTTAAATGGGAAGTAAAGAACTACTTAAAAGTTACTGAAATTGTCGTGCAGGAAAATAAGCTGGCTTGTATTTAAACACTACAGAGAAAAAACTGTTTCCAAGTGTAATCAGATACTGTAATCCAACTGTAATCAGATACTATTATCTCTTATGAACATGTTGCTGCTTTACTTTAATCGTGGGCTTCCATAGAAATTGAAAAGCAATTGCTTCTATTGACACTTGCGCAAAAATGTTCTGTGCAATATACAGCCTTTAGAATTCTTAGCCTGCAGGAACAAAAATAAACATACTGCTCTTGAAAAGACCTTTAGTTTTGAAAATCTTGCAGGAAATGTTAAGTTGTTATTGCAAATCTGAAAGCTCTCTAGCCCTTAAACTCGTTTCTGCCATTGGCACAATTGTCTTGAAAACATAATTTTCTGCAACATGAGGGTTCTTAAGGACATTAAAACAGTACAACCACCATGTGAAATACTTGGCTTCCAACATTTGAAATTCTTCATCAAAGCTCATGTATACTCAATAATCATTTTTTTTATAGCTGTCTTTAGTTACCACAGAATATTAACACCAGGCTACAACTGTCGAGAATGCAATAGCCCTATATTGCGACTGGGTGGTCTAACACAGAAGCCCCAAAATGTGATACATGTCATTTCAGTACAAATATTTCAGAGTCAACCACGATTATGATCACATTACATTATTTAAATTGCATTGCTTGATTACATTTGTTATTCATTCGTGAAAGATCAACTAATTTTGCAACCTCAGCTATAAACGAAGAGAACAAAATGTCAGGCTGAATTGTTTGGCCTTAGTAGTTCCATCTATAAAGTTTAGGATTCCCACACGAAAATATCGCCCCAAACATCTTGATTGATTCTTGCAACTGCTTCAAAACTATGCTTCCTCTCCCAGTCCAGCGATACTACATCACTGTCCAGCAGTTTTGCTGGAAACATGAGAGTGAGAGGGAAAATAAGAGATGGAAAGTAAGAAAATGGATGACAAATGCACACCCATTCAGGAAAATCTTAAAAGCACAGCAGCTGTGCATGAAACAATGGATTAAGCTAACGGACCTCATTCAATCTCCCTTTCAATATACAGTACAACCAAGTAGCACTGATCTGTGTAAACATTATCTTATCCAGCTGTCCAAACCTCACAGCACTTTATCACCATAAGACAAATATCTCTCTTAGAATGCAAGTTTCTGCTCAAACAATTTTTTTTTTAAGGTTTGATTAATGCAAAATGAAACATTCACAAAGGTTTCTGGGTAATGGGACAATTGTGAGATGAAGCCTCAATAATCTGTCAACTTGTCAATGCGAGCTTTTAAAGCAAAGGATTAAAATAAGAGTAATAGTTATTTCTGAAAGTATTCCCCCAATGATAATACTTTTTATTTTTTCTGTTTACTTTTAAACTGATATTTTAGTCTGGCTCAAAGAAAAACTAGGCTCCCCCAGATTAAAGTTTTCTTTATTCCACAATCTACATTTTTGTTATAACCCTGTTACATTAGTGATACTGTGCAGCCACCAAGAATATTTCCTCAGATTTTCTGCCTGTTTCCATTCCTTCTGCTCACCTATCTTTCCAAAGACAAGATTCTCAAATATACCATGATCTTGTGACCGATTTCACATGTTAAATAAAGTGCCAAGGGGTTAAAAGATGACTGCTAATTTCTTGGATCTGGTGAGAGGGGCTATTTTACTGGTGCAGATGAACAAAAAGCTGCTATGTGGATGGAAACAAGTTTAAATTAATGGACGGGGGTAATGGAGGAGAGGGAGACATAGTTGGGAACAAAAGAATTCTTACTTGAGACCAAGTTTGGAAAACGTTGAAGAAGTTTTAACTGATTAAAGATGGGGAGAGATGGGATGGGGATAGGTGTTACAGAAAATTGCATTATAAAGACCATTGTGTAAAATAGGGGGATAGGGGTTAAAGGCTAGAGTGTTTCCGACTCGCAATAATCAAGCTATTTTTCCCGCAGGATTTTCAAAATTAAAGGTCTTTTCAATGGCAATGTTATTTTTGTTACTGCAAGCAAAAGATACTAAAGGCCATAAGTTACATTGTTTAAGAGTATCATAACACAAGTGTCTCGATAGAAGCGATTGCTTGTCAATTTCGAAGGCCTCCTATGGTTAAGGTAGCAGCAGTTGTAATCTCAAGAGACAATGGTATCTGATTACTGGTGAGAATCTTGCTAAGGTATGCCTTGCTTGAATAGAAACAGGGTATCCCTCCCACCCATCCATACTGTTTAAATCCAAGACAGCTTTCTTTTCTGATTATAAATTTCCAAAATGACTTCATTGATTCTCTAGTTCCCGATCAAAATCAGGTTATCCGTTGAACTTGAAAGGTAAAGCGCGGAAACAGGCCCTTCTGCTCACCGAGACCAGCAATCAACCAGTACACATTAGCACTACCCTACACAGTAGGGACAATTTACAATTTTACCGAAGCCCATTAACCCACAAACTTGTACATCTTTGGAGTGTGGGAGAAAACCAAAGCACCTGGAGAAAACCTACATGGCCACAGGGAGAACGTACAAACTCAATACAAAAAGAACCCATAGTCTGGATCGAACCCAGGTCTCTCGTGCTGAGATTCCGTAACTCTACCGCTGCGGCACTGTGCCGTAATCAATTCAGCTTGCATAAAGAAAATAGTGTTCTCTAATGCATCAAAGGCATCATATCTAATTTGTGTTATAGACACACATGTTACAGCAGAATGACCGACCTGTGTTGGAAAATATCAAAAATATTTAAAATATTATAGGCACTGTGATGCAAATGAAAGTGCAATGAAATTGCTTGTTCTTCATTCCATGGGAATGTTTCAAAAGGATACGTCCTTGCTCGATGAACGTAATTGCTGTTTTCAGGTTCTGGGCCATATGCAGCTTTATCATTATAGTGGGGAGACGCCTCCTGCAGGAAAGACCACAATTCTGTTTTTATTCAACAACACAGAATCAAACACTTATTGCCCATTTCAGCAAATATCACCCTCCTTCAACTGTCGGACACCAGACAAAAGAATTCAGTCATGTATTTGTACAGCTGTGAAGTTGCCAAAAAAATATCAATACAAGCTGGTACCCTGGTGTTGAAATACACAATTCTTACTGGTAGCCATACCAACCAAAATGGATTAGTAACTGAGGATCTTACTCCAAATGAGTCCAAGAATATACCAGTCACCACTGCAGTTTCTAAAGAGATATGAAACTCAACCGCATCAGATTTGACCTATTTCTGATTCACAACTAAACCAAGCAAAGGATACTTGAAGCTTTTCTATCTCAGGCAGTCTTTCCCATTTGTGTTGTGTTGGGCTTCCCTTCAACTTTGGGAGAGATGCTTCTCATCTGATCACTATTCAAGGCACTTACCAAAGTTCCTGCCTGTGTGAGGAAATATGGTGTACGGAAACAAAAGAAAATCCACAAGTGCGAGTTGATTCAGAGTACTTATAAAAATGAGAGTATAATGCTTCTTCATTCATTTGTCTACATGACATTCCACTTCAACAACCCCAGGCCATACACAATCATAATACTTGCGTATAATCTTAATAATCCAAGAGGTGTTCCTTTTATTAACGGTTTAAAAAATCCTTTATCTGTATGCACTGTCTGTCCACCTGGCTTCCTAGATTTAATCATTTGTATGTGTTTTTAACTGTCATTTTCATCATGGTTATTACTTATTATTATCATGGTTATTGAAATGGATAAATGGGATCTTTCTCCGGTTATTGAGAGAGGCAAGAGAGGAGATCACAGGGGCCTTGACAAAGATCTTTGTATTTTCGCTAATCACTGGTAAGATCCCAGAGGACTGGACAGTATCCAACATTGTTCCTTTGTTTAAGAAGGGAAGCAGAGATAATCCAGGAAATTATAGACTGATGAGACTCATGTCATTGATAGAGAATCCTTAGAGGATTCTTTGGATGGGATTTCCTCACATTTGCAAGAGAATGGGCTAATAAGGGAGAGTCAGCCTTGCTTAGTCAGCAGCAGGTCATGTCTTAGAAAGTCTATGGAGTTTTCTGTGGAGGTGTCGATGAGGATAGGCCGGTAGATGTCATCTGCATAGATTTTTGTCAGCATTTGATAACTTCCCTCAACGTAGGCTGAAAAGTAGGACACATGGTGACTTAGAGTCATCGAGTCACGCAGCGTGGAAATAGGCCCTTCGGCCCAACTTGCCCATGCCGACCAACATGCCCCATCTACACTAGTACCACCTGCCCGTGCTTGGCCCAAAACCCGCTAAACCTGTCCTATCTATGCACCTGTCCAAATGTCTCTTAAATGTTGGGATGGTACCTGCCTCAACTACCTCCTCTGACTGTTGTTTCCAAATACCACCACCCTTTGTGTGAAAAGGTTACCCCTCAGGTTCCTATTGAATCCCCCCCCCCCCCACCTTAAATCTATGTCCTCTAGTTCTCGATTCCCTTACTCTGGGCAAAAAACTATGCATTTACCTGATTTGTGCCTCTCAGAATTTTTGTCCATCTCTCTAAGATCACCACCCCTCATTCCCCTGCGCTCTTAAGAAATAAAGTCCTAGCCTGCTCAACCTTTCCCGAAAGCTCAGGCCCTCAGGCCCTGACAACACCCTTGCAAATCCTCTCTCTCTGCACCCTTTTCAGCTTGACAATATCCTTCCTATAACATGGTGACCAAAACTGAACACAATACTCTAAATGTGGCCTCACCAATGTCTTACACAATTGTAACATGACCTTCGAACTTCAATACTCGATACTCTGATGGATGAAGGCCAAATGTGCTGAAAGCCTTTTTGACCACCCTATCTACCTGTGATGCAACTTTCAAGGAACTATGCAAATGCACTCCTTGAACCTTCTGCTCTACACCATTCTCCATAGCCCTGCCATTCACTGTGCAGGTCCTGCCATGGTTTGACTTCCCAAAATACAACACCTCACATTTCTCTGTCTTAAATTTCATCAACCATTCCTCAGCCCACCTGCCCAACTGAACAAGATCCTGCTGCAATTTTGACGACCATCTTCACCATCTACGATACCACCCACTTTAGTGTCATTTGGTCCTATGACGTGGTGACAAATGTAGATGGGATGGTTAGTAAATTTGCAGATGACGCCAAAATTGGTGGAGTTGCTTGGAGATTGGCAAAGTTAGTAGCATTAAAGGTAAATAAACAAGAGAAGACATGTGAGAAACCAGAAGCAGTCATAAAACAAAGCAAGAAGGAAACAGAACTTGGGAGAAGGCAGCAACAATATTGATGGCTTTGCATAAATCCAGCTGCATCATTGCTCATGATCTGAATCCACATCAATGCTTAACAGCGAATGACTGAAAATGAATTTGGCCTCCACCAGATTTTTATTTTACAAAATCTAATTTACTTTTGCTGCTGACAGAAAAGAAAATTAACAAAACCTACCAAGGTCTCAGAAACAAGTGCTAAACTGCAACATGCACTTTCATCATCAAGCACTAATGTAGAAACCTATTCCCAACAATACAATGGCAACAACAAAACAAACAACTGGGCGAACTCAGTGGGTTGGGCAGCATCCATGGAGAAAATGGACAGGGAATGGTTCAGATTGGGTCATAGCTTCCAAACCGAGTCAAGTGTCAAATTTATTGTCTTCCAATTAAGAACCGTCCATGGCTTTTGGATGAGTCTGTCTAGGCTCAACACTACAGCCAAAGCGAGGCACTGATTACTTCTCAAATTAAAATAATGAATTAAATTGAAGCCTTTTTCATTCAATAAAAATGGAACAGCCACCTACACTGTTAAATAGTGCAACAGGGTTTGAAGTTACCTTCAGCACTCCAATAAATTGTTGAGTCCCTCTTTTCAATTGACTGGCCATTGTCACAGCTTTGGACAATGTTTCTAGGCCAAGTTAATTCAGCAACTAGTTTCTGGGAGCATGCCTAAGTCACACAATGTACAATATACAACATTTTATGTCATGTCGTTAATGAACAAAAAGGGAAGACAACATCAATTTTGAATATGAATTGATTCAAATATGAGCAGAGGAAGAAAAAACATCATGAATTCAGAAAAGCATCCAACAGTTAATGTGCAGGCGTTGCCTATCTTATCAATAGATGCAAGGCATTCTAATATATTTCTGTGAATAATTACTCCACCCTAGACTCTGCCAAAGCTCGTCACCGATTCATACCTGCAGAATGATGATGCTGACACTTTCTCACAGAGTTGTAGTCCCTGCTTGGTGGAGATCAGGCCCAATGAATATCTGGAAATAAAACATGAGGAAGTTCTGTTCAATAATTCCAATACATGAATAAAATTTTCGCACAGTCCCACTGAGAGAAAAATAGCTTATATTACTTGAAAACATTTACTTTTAAAATACGACTATTACAAATTAATCATGCTGCAAATCATTGCTCAGCCTGAACGTGTTATCCTGCCCACAACACCCATTGCCATGTTAGTTTGTTATATTCTGCATTAGCCTCATTTAGCAACAGCACTGAATATACTGGGACCCCAAAACTAAAAGACTGCTGATATACATTTCAATTCCTCTCATTGTTCTCAAAAGTAATATTTTTCAGGATGCAAAACCCAGAGGAACTCACACTGTGTGATACCCAAGAAACTAAGCGTGTGGTGGTGGCCTTGCACTCTGGAATACAGGTTACATTTGGTCCAAGACTTTGGGAATCAAGACTTTTAGATCCAGTGTCAAGAAAAGATTTTACAGAGAATTGAAATCAATCACAAGCAGGACATGCCTAAAGCACAAAATTTCCCTGAATATTTTTAAAGCTCATTAAAAAACCTAAAGGCATTAAAGAAACTGGCAAAATGTCCAATTATAGGCAATCTGGCAGAGAGTAAGTTGGGATATATGAAAGGATGTGATGAGAGGGACAGTGTGGAAGAAAAGTAGATTAAAAAATGTAAACTATTAGAATAAGGACACCGTTGTCAAACATGGTCTTTATTTTCTGTTAGCAAATAGTGGTGGGCCTTCTCAAATCACAGCAGTCAAGGAGTTTGGTTGGGTGTTACAGAATTTTGACATAGGGTTATGCCCATGACAGTATTATGGGAAGCAATTGTGCTCATTGCAACAATAGTTTTGGATGCTGCAGCCAATGAACCCAGTGGAGTTGCTCTGGAGTGTCCAATACAGGGCAGGGGACAATGTAACATTACACAAGATCATGAGATGAGCAGAATTAGGCTATTCAGCCCATTGAGTTTACTCCACTATTTAATCATGGGTGATCTATTTTTCCCTCTCAACCCTGTTCTCCTGCCTTCTCCCCGTAACCTTTGACGCTCTTATAAATCAAGAACTAATCAATCTCTACTTAAAAAATACATTTGGCCTCCACAGCCATCTGTGGCACTGAATTCCACAGATTCACCACCTTCTGACCAAAGGGATTCCTCCTCATCTCCATTCTGAAGGAACATCCTTTCATTCGGAGGCTATCTGGTACTCTCCCATTACTGGAAAAATCCTTTCCACATCCACTCAATCCAGGTCTTTCCTTATTCATAATTGCATCATTCTCCATCACATACATATCTTGTCACTTTTTCTAGACTTTGGCCAAATCTTAATATCAAAGATTAATAGACAATATTTTAAACATAGTGTGTCAGCTGTACACCAATTTTGAAACATTAATTTTGACATGTCACTAATGTAATAGCCAACAATAAAAATACAATTCTTTCAATTTAATAAAATTGTAGTGGCCCAAAATTATACCTTTTCAAATGCATCCAACAGGTTTCATTTAATTGAACAGAGGCATAAATAACTTAATTCTCAAAGAAAAGGATTTGATGTTGAAGAAAGTGTCTTTCTCCCTGCCACAAAGTTTAAACATGAATAAGAGTATTATAAAGCAAATTCGCATTTACAGAACACTGTTCATGCTCTCAATCTGTCCCAAAGCACTTGATAACAAAGCTAATATGGTAAGTGTAGCAGCTCACAGAAAAAAGGTTGGTTTATGAGCAGTGAAGTCTCATAAACAGCAAATTAATGGCCAGATCCTCTGGTTTTGGCAGTACTGGAAGTGGCAAAAAAAACTGCCTCAGTTGCAAGATTAATTCTAGCTCCTCTTAAATCGTGCCATTTGTTGATCTTCCTCAAGAAACCCTCTGGCAAGAGCTCTTGAATATGTTGAGCAAAACAAAAGTGCTGGAGGAACACAGCAGGTCAGACAGCATCTGTGCCGGGAAACGGACGGACGACATTTCGGCTTGGAACCCTTCTTCCACCTGATTGTAGTGAAGGGGGGGGGGGGGGGGCGTAGAAAGATGGAAAAGAGAGATATTGGGAGGCACAAACCTGGCAAGTGATAGGTGGATATTGGTACGTTGGAGGTAGGAGCAGGGAAGTGATTGGCAGATGGGTGGGGCGAGTGACAAAGACTAGAGGTGAAATTGAGACAAAAGGCTGTCAGCAAGGACAGAAGTAGAAGAGTGAATCGCGAATTGGGGGGGATGGGAAGAAGTGGTTAAAAAAGGGAAATTGGGGACGGGGATGTGAGATAAGCGGAGGAGCAGGATAAAGGAACAGAGTGATGGGATGGTTTGAGAAAGGTGTGCACAAGGAAGGGTGGTCAAACGTTTTGGCTTCCACTTGGAGAATTCAATGTTCACGCCATTGGGTTGCAAGCTATTCAAGCAGAGTACAAGGTGCTGTTCTTCCAATCTACATGTGGCCTCTCTCAGGAATGAAGGAGGCCCAAGATTCCTATGGTCACTATGGAAATGGGAAAAGGTTAAAACCACAGCCGGGAGACTCAGGGGGTCTTGGCAGACTGTTTACGCCGAAACTGTCGACCTGTCTAAAGTTGATCTCACTGATGTGAAGGACATAATCAGGAGTACCAAATGCAATTGATGAGATTGGAAGGGACTCAAGTGAATCTCCGTCTTGCGTGGAAGGGTTGTCGTAATCCCTGGATGGAAGTGAAAGGAGGTGTAGGGACAGGTGTTACATCTTTTGATGAATGAGGACAACCAAGCTGCCATAGGGTGGAAAGCTTCATCTTGGGATCAGACAGAGCAACTGAGAGAATGGATGGTAATAATTAATATGGTATCTGACTGACAGAGGGAGATTCCATCTCCACAAAATGTAATTTTAGCAAACCAGGAATTGAAATTAAATCAATGTATTTAGTGACCAATCTAGGATCCATGACAAGGAACTGCAAATGTAATCTCTGGTTTATTATCAGATCTTTCCACTGATAAATGACACCCAAATTTACTTTGAATTTCATCTTGAAATGTCCCAAACAAAGAAACATAACGGAAGCAACCTTTCAAGATACATCATTACAGCTTTATTTTTTCCTTGTCCTGTCTCTTCCTATGATAGCCTCATCTCTTCCAGCATCTTCAGCCACTGCTATGTTTTCTGGCCAAAAACTCTCCCTTTTAATTTTCCAAGGGACTATTTCCCTGCCTTTCTATGGAGAGGTATTGAAAACAAGAGGCCATAGGCTTATGGTGAGGAGGAGTTTTCACTTAGGAGTTCACCAAGAATTTATTCACATTTGAAAAACTGTATTAGAAATATTTTATGGAACAACAACACGATAAATTGGATCAGAACAATTTTGTTGGGTTGTCTGCTCCCCATGCAGAATACGAGGTGTTGTTTCTCCAATTTGCATATAGCCTCACTCTGGCAGTGGAGGAGGCCCAGGACTGAAAGGATGATATGGAAATGGGAAGGGGAGTTAATATGGTTGGCAACCAGGAGATTCAGCAGGTCTTGGCAGACTGAGCGCAATTGCTTGGCAAAACGGTCACCTAATCTGGGCTTGGTCTCGCCGATGTAAAGGAGACCATATCGGGAGCACCGAATGCAGTAGATGAAATTAGAGGAGGTGCATGTGAACTTCTCTCACCTGGAAGATGTTCACCTGAACATTAAATTCGCCAATTTTAGGTAACCAACCAATAATAGCCCTTTCCTCTGCCCCATCACTTACTACCTATATCCCTTCTTCTGGCTTCACATTTTGTGCGTCTTCTCCCCTTAACTCATAGTCTTTTGTCTTCTTCCCATCTCTGGCCTTTGTACACCCATCTGCCAATCACACTCCCTCACCTGCACCCAACTATCACTTGCCAGGTTTTGCCCTGCCCCAGCTCTCTTCCAGCTTTCTCCCCCTACTTCAATCAGCCTGAAGGGTCATGAATGAAACATCGCCTATCCATGTTCTCCAGAGATGCCACCTGACCAGCTGAGTTACTCCAGTACTTTGTGTCTTTCTTTCACACAATAAATTAGCTGCTGTTCTTAAACATTTATTGTTTAAGTGCAACTTTAATATCAAAACATTAGTTAGCAAAACTTCATACAAATTATTACAAAAACAGCCATTTACATACAAAAGTCCCAAACCAAAAACAGTTTCCCTTCTTCCTACACACTTCATCGCTTGCCAAGCTGTGTTTACTATTCTACCTTAATCCCCATTTTCAATATGAAGTGGTTTTAAGTAGTAGTTGATGCATACCATGTGTCATTTAAATGTTTCAGTTTAGCATGATAAAAACATTTTTCTTGTCATCTTTCCCTCTTGACATGACTTAACATGCATGCTACCTGGATTTTCAGGTGCATGGGAAATAAATTTGAAAAAACTCAAGATGGAAATGTAATCTGCTACATCTGCAGACAATGCATTAAGTGACATACTAAAACACCTTAAATTGCATCAGATGTAATTCAAGTTCCAAAAAAAATAATTTGACAATTGCATCAACCACTCCCATGATAAATAAAGGAATATACCTCATTAAAAATTGTCATTTAAGTTCACCTTCTGGTATCCCAAATTTAGAAACCAAAACCAGATTTTTATTTAACTTTTTACTCCTCCCTTTTAATTTTTCCAAAAACATGAATGTCTCTGAAGAAATTTCATTTTTTCACAGAATTACAGTTCCCACTCTTCAAATTTATTATCGTACAAATGTTCAGTGCCACAACTTCAATTAAAAGAAATAAATGCATATAGAAAATGCAAAATATAGCAGTATTTCTCAATATCCCCTTTCCTTTACACCAAAGCAAATTGCACGAGTAAGGATCTAGGTTTAGAGTGATTTTTTGTTGTTGTTATAGTTCACATTAGCTTATGTATGAATTGTAACAAAAATTCAAGATCAATGAGTCAGTATGCCAGTTTCCAAGTTATCAAATTAAGGTTTGCAAGAGAAAGAGGGGGTGCAAGCTTCAAACAGGGAAGAGTAATCTGTTCCACAAGGCCATGCAATCAGAAAATTGATGTCAGAGGAACAAAGTATGCTAAATTTGGCGAGCAGGTTTGACAGTTATCACCTTGAGAGACTGTGTCTGCTATTAAAGGAACACCACAATTTCTCATAAACATATTACATATAACTAATACTATGTTATCTTATGGACCAAATAAAATGGTTTCAACACATCCTTCCAAACTACCCTCTATAAAACTAAGCGTTTTAATTTACAAGGGCCATTCTATCCTAGATCTCACACTCCATTTCTGAAAGACAAAATTTACATTAGCCGCCACCAACACTCCAGGACAGCCCAATATTTGTGCAATTTATGATTATTATTGGTCAATAAGCCAGTCCAACACACTGTAACTTCCTCAATTCCAAGTAGCCAAATGACGGACGATGACAGACAATGATAGGCAATGAAAGCAGCCCACTGGCATGCTATTATTATGTGAAAAACTAATGGGAAAAAGCATGAACAGTCACTAGTAAAAGCAAAAGGCGACCAACTCACTTTATTTACCCATTCAAAAAGACCTGACACACTTATTCCACTAAGCACATCATCACACCACTGCTCAATGAATTCAAAGTTTCTCTCCACTTTTCTTCCTGGGGGGATCAGTTTTGTATGCTCATCACTTTAGTGGACAATTTTACATCAGACTACATTTTTTTAAAGAAAGACAACCGTGCAACTACAAGGCAAATTTGCTTTTATTGGAATTCAAGTCAGAGATCTGTCAAAGATAGGGTAGACCATCCACCCAAACTGTTAACACTGCTTGTCCCCACAGATGCTGCTAAACTCAAGTCAACTTAGGGCAGCACGGTGGCACAGCAGTAGAGTTGATGCCTTACAGAGACCCGGGTTCAATCTGTACGGATTTTGTACGTTCTCCCCATAACCATGTGAGTTTCCCCGGGTGCTCCAGTTTCATCCCATACTCCAAAGACGGACAGGTTTGTAGGCTATTTAGCTTTGGTAAAATTTGTAAATTGTCCCTAATGTGTAGGATAGTGCTAGTGTACGAGGATCGCTGATCAAGGCGGACTCGGTGGGCCAATGGGCCCATTTCTGCACTGTATCTCTAAACTAAACTACAACGTACTTAATAGCTCTTCCTGGTTTTGTTTTTAGCAACAACAATGTTTTTGATTTTTTTGTTCAAGACTTTCTCCTCGCTCTATTTAGTTTTGTCAGCGGGATTTGTACCAAATGTACTTTTTTAATGCACAGAATTTCGAAAAAATGGACTTTCCTATGGATATCCTACCATTCAGAGTAGTTGGCAAGCCACAAATGTTGGCTCGACTATAAAGCCAGTTCCGACTGGCACGTCATTACAAATGAGGGTACGGGCAAACTCCATGCAAATACTGGAAGACTGGACCTAGTATTTTGCAGCTAACTCTTTTTGGCACAGTCGTGATAGTCGGTCCATTGATTCTCATACAGGCATCCGTTGGTATTATTTGGAAGAAAGATAATTGGCATGTCAGACAGAGTAGGATAGTAGCCCTGTTGGAGTTCAACCCACCATGTTTCTCTCAATTTCTCTTTTGGGGCAAAAAATGTAGCATTTCTATGGAAGAATTAGAAGATTTGCAATGTCTGCATTTCTACTAGAGCTAAAGGAACTGTGCAATATTTGACCGGGACAAAATATACAAATAAAACATCTAAACTTCCATTCTCAGTGTTAAGAGTAACTGTGAACTCAAAAATTCGTCAAAAAAACAGAATTATTCTATTCAAGTTAAGTAAACCGCTTCTTAAATTTCTCAGAATTTAAAGTTCAAATCTCTTTTCACGTCTAAATTTTTCTCAAAAATACAAATGGCAGTTTGAACTTAAATATAATATATGCCAATAATTACTTGTCGTAACATTTTCAATTGATATTTTGCTTTAATGAAAAAATGACATCCCATGTTTTTCACGAGAAGATTGCCCTAAACAAGATGTGTTGTCTGAAGAAGGGTCTCGACCCGAAACGTCACCCATTCCTTCTCTCCCGAGATGCTGCCTGACCTGCTGAGTTACTCCAGCATTTTGTGAATAAAAAGATGTGTTGTCATCCAGACATATCAGGAAAGATGCTCAGCGAGGGATATTTTAAGAAAATTAGAGAGAGCTCTTGTTTTAGGGAATTTCTGAGCTTAGGCCATCACAACTTCGTACAATGGTGCAGCAATTAAATGATATTCGAAATTCTCTGCCTCAGAAGGCAGTGTAGGTCAATTCTCTGAGTGCATTCAAGAAACTGCTGGATAGAGCTCTTAAGGATAGCGGAGTCAGGGGGTATGGACAGAAGGCAGGAACGGGGTACTGATTGAGAATGATCAGCCGTGATCACATTGAATGGCGGTGTTGGCTCGAAGGGCCGAATGGCCTCCTCCTGCACCTATTGTCTATTGTCTATTGGAATGCTGGAATAAAAAGTGTGCAGATAACTCAATTTTAAATTCAAGTTGTTAACCAGAAGAATATGTCATCAACATAAAAACATTAAGCAGACAGGATTCAGGCTCTGTTTTGCTTGACCTCATTTCGAGGGAACGTGAGAAATCAAAGAAAACAAGCTTTAAAAATGTATTGAATAGTAAAGACTGAAGGGAAACACAATGAATGTAGTTTGATGGGCCAAGGTGAAGTGGAGATGAAAATAGGCAGTGCTGCTGCTTTCAACATATTAATTGTGAACACAGAGTTATGAACAGAATGGACTGTTTCAATGTTGCTCATGTTGATGGTTGGGGAATGTTGTTTATCACAGGGTCTTTAAGTAATAGTTTCTGGTCTTCCAAATATTTAGTTAGAAGAAATATTAGTTTTTGTACTTCAAAGGGTACAGCAATATATAGAGAGGGGGAGACATCAAGAAATGGGACAATTAATTCAAAAAGGAACAGAAGGCATGGTGAAGAATACAATTGCTGAGGATCAGATATGGACTTAGTGAAGTTATTCTTATAAAAATTGTGATCCCTGGGTTGACAGTAGAGAACAAGGATTTTAAAGGAATACTAGATCAAGTGGACCCGTTGGGCCCAAACCTCTCCTGCATTGGTCTAGCCCTCTCCCCCCTCAACCCCCTTATCCTCCCCCTTCCCTCCCACACCCCCCTCCCTCCTCCCCTAGGAGATAGATTTAAACTTTAAAATGTAAATAACTAAAAATATAACCGATTTCAATGAAACTTCTGCCATTAGCACCAAAGGACGACGGTGAGTAAGGTGGGCCTAAAATTGTCGCACTATTGTGTACTGTTTTGGCTGTAGTTCAGAAACAAACAAACAAAAGTTTTAGTACACAGATAAAAGGACAAGAACAAGCCAAGAAACGAAATGGATAAGAAAATGCCAAATAAGAAAGTGGTCAAACCAAGGTGCAATTTGGTGACAATGTCACAACAGCAGACTGGGTGTGGTGAGTGATAGAATGTATTGTCAGGGGAGGCAGCCTTTAAGGGAAAGGCGACATTAGCTATTTGAGTAGGTTATGTGAAAGCCAATGACTGCTTATGGAATTAAGTGCAGTGAACATACTTATTATGACAAAGGAGGTGAGCATTCAGCTCAATTCTCTCTCTCTCTATTTACCCACACTGGTGGCAATTTAGAGTAGCCAATTAATCTACAGCACTTTCAGCAGGCAACTGGAACGTCTACAGGAAACCACAATCACAGGGACAGCAACGAGGATCAACATCGGAACGGGGTCACTGGAAGTGATGCACTAACTGCTGCACCACCATACCACCTGAAAGACAATGGTATAAGCTGATAAACCGAAAGCCCACAGGATGAGGTGAACTAGGTGGGAAGGTTGGTTAAGCTCATTTCCTTCCTTCATGTAATTCTGACTATGCAATTTCCTAGACATTAAATATTCATCTCATCACAAAGTGGTTTACTTAACAGTTGTCTCCACCTGTTAAAATTTTAACAAGAATGAAAATTTTGAATTGTGAATGAGATTTTCGGGTCTGTATTAAAACATGAACAGGAAGCATAGAGTTACTCCAGCAGTTTTGCTGCTGTTGATAGACTCATAGCCAACTTTCCTTTCAATTTCTCCATCTCTTCTTAGTTTAATATTTTGTATTAACTAGACAATGCTAAAATTGCAATGTTAAAAAATATCTCATCAACATATGAATAAATAGTACGAGGCACTAGAAACTGCACTAGAAACTGCAGATGCTGGAATTTTGAGCAAAACAAAGTCCTGGAGTAATTCAGAAGGTCAAGCAGCATCTGTGAGAGATGGACAAAAAATGCTGGAGTAACACAGCTGTTAAGGCAGCATCTCTGGAGAAAAGGAATAGGTGACGTTTCGGGTTGAGACCCTTCGTCTGAAGAAGGGTCTCTACCCGAAACGTCACCTATCCCTTTTCCCCAGAGATGCTGCCTGACCCACTGAGTTACTCCAGCATTTTGTGTCTATCTTCGGTGTAAACCAGCATCTGCAGTTCCTTCTTACAGCATCTGCGAGAATGGATAGATCATTTCAGGTCAGGACCCTTCTGCAGACTGACTACTGACTGGAGTCGGGGAAAGACAGCTGGAAAAAAGGTTGGTGTGGGATTAAACCTGGCAAGTCATAAGTGGATATAGGCGAAGTGTGGAGGGAGGGCTGTCACTGAATAAATTTAAGATGGAAATAGATACATTTCTGAGCAAAAAATATATTAACATATATATGTTTGATATTTTATTTTTTTTAAGTAATATGGGGAGCAAGTAGGGTTACGGTTTTGAGAAAGAGGATCATCCATCATCAAGTTGCATGATAGATTACTTCAAAATGGTCAACTGGTCTCCTGCTACTTTTTGTGTTTCTCTATTTTGTTCTAAATTGGCAATTTATGTTAATTTGCCTTGTTCAGCAGAAGCAGCCTTGGGCATAATTAGTTCGTCCTTCCAAACTGAAGGGAAAAGAAATACTTGAACGAACCCTGTTCTGAATTGCAGTCCCATCTTCCTCTTCCTTAAATGTGCATGTATACATTTGGATCACATGAGGGCAGTGTCAAACCTCCAGTAAAATTGCCAGAATCAAGAATCAAAGTGCAATTTCACACATGAGGCAAGACCACCAAGCAATTTGAGCAGCTGGCAGCCATAAACAGTATGCTGGTATAAATTAACACCCTGAAGAGTTACTGGAAGAGTGGGGTGATGAAAAATGGGGAGTAAAATCCATTATCGAGGTTTTATAATGGCAGTGGATAAAACAAGCTACTGGCACTGAGTCATTTGAAGTCAAGTGATTTTCACTCTTCTAATCATTTGTTTAGTGGAGGACAAAAAAGTGTCATGGTTAATTTGCAGTCTGTGCAGAGTTAAGCTTGTGGAGCAGTAATACAATATGATTAACTTCAGTGTCTAATGTGAGTGCTGGTGAATAGGGGAGATAAATCATGAAAGAACTGACTTCCTGATAATTGTACAGCAATTCAAAGTACATACAAACAAACAAACGGATAATTAAATAATTTATCCAAACATCAACGCTCCAAAACCACATTTGGGCAATTCATTGAATGTGGGCAAGTACCAAGGTCCATCGACAAGGTTGAAAGAGTACCTTTGGGAATGCACACAGTTAAAATGAGTATGGAACAATAGCTTATTGTGGTTTAAGTGATCCAGCTAACAACTTAACTGTAGTTTAATTTAAGAAACATAACAAATTATGTACTTTGGGAGTTCCAAGTCTCACTATTTTTATCTCTTGGATATTTCCAAGTCTAAGTGCAAAATAAAAACTTTTTCTTGGAGGAATAATTAAATAGGCATGGCAAGTTTTTAAATAATGTGAAAATTGGTTACAACGCCATTATTGGACACCCAGATGACTCATACAAACTGCACACAGTGGTAACCCAAAATAAAAATAGAAAATGATAAAAAAATTGAGTTTGTAGGTTGAGAAACCGGACAACGTTTCACATTCTCATCAAAACTGGGAAGGAGATGCAGGAAGATGGGAGAGATGTGAAGTAAAAACAAGGCTAGCATGGGGTTAAGCTGTAAATAAGGTTATCTAGTCATTGAGCGAATAGAAGCAGGTAGAGTGAGAACATCAACAAAAGAATGTGCAAGTAGCAAACTGGAGAATAGGAAGGCATACTTGGCAGATTAAGTTACTCAATTCCTTTGCTTCCAATGGGAATAAGAGGGAAGCAACAAACATACTGAACCAATATTGCAGATGGACATCTGATATAGACAGAAAACAATTTATTTGCAATGGTAGAAATCAGTATTAAGTGCAGACAGCTGCAACTTGCCCAAACTGAAGACAGACTGTTCCTTAAGTTTATAATGGCCTTTGTTGTTGCAGAACAGTAGGGCACACACCAATAGGTCAGAGTGAGTTAGATGGAAAATATAAGAGACAGGCAAACGGAAGCTGTGGACAGAACAAAGGTGTTCTCCAAAGCAATCACCCATTCTGCATTGATTTTTAAGATGCTTATCCTTATTTTTTTAATATTCTAAAGCATCAAACTATTCTCCGGGAATCCTTAGGCTCAACTTATTCACACCTAGAGATAGATACATCAACACAATCCTTGACAGTTACCAATGTTACACTATATATAAACTCCAAAACATCCTGATACTACAATCACACTAATTTCACTTGTACGTCACCTGCCTCTGGCTCTCATTCACAAAAGCATCCTTTGAAGTGTTGTTCCCACAGTCTCTCTCAGAAATACTCCAGCTTTATACTGCTACCAAACATTTAGCAGCCATCAGAATTGTGCGCATTTGTCATCATTTTGCCCACTACTGTGTCCATTCAATTTGCCAGAACAGAAGCCTCACTGATTACTTCTAGGTTTAATTGTCATTTTCTTTATGTTTAAGAATGAATTTGCACATTTCTTTTAAGAGGAACAGCAAAGGTATATCATCACTGTTAAGCAATCATCTCTTATCATATATCACAGGAGTGTCACAGTGGCCTCTCAGCACCAGGCATCCAGGTTCAATCCTGACCTCAGGTGCCGTCTGTGTGGAGTTTGCGCTGTTTCCCTTCCCACCCAAACCAACCCCTCCCCAGGTACCTTCCCCTGCAACTGCAGGAGATGTAACACCTGTTCCTATACCTCCACCCTTGACTTTGTCCAGCAACCCTGACAGTCCTTTCAGGTTAGGCAGAGGTTCACTTGCACCTCCTTCAGCCTCATGCACTGTATCTCTTGTTACATTGGCGAGACAAAACGTGTACTGGGCGATTGTTTTGCTGAACACCTTTGCTCAGCCGCCTGGGCCTACGTGATCTCCTAGTTGCTACTTTAACTCCCCTTCCCATTCTGACGTTCCTGTCCAGGGCCTCCTCCATTGCCAGAGTGAGGCCAAATGTAAATTGGAGGAACAGTACCTCATTATTTTGTTTAGGCAGCTTCCAGCCCAGTAGTATGAATATTGATTTCTCTAACTTCAAATAACCTTTGCATCGCCTCTCGCTCGGTCCCTTCCCCACTCCTGTCAGTGTACTAGTTTTACTGTCATCCTGGTGAGTTTCATTGTCTGTATTTTCACCTTGCCCAAAGCTAACAATGGACAGTTTCCTTTAACATTGTTACTTTTTTGGAAGGTAGACACAAAATTCTGGAGTAACTCAGCGGATCAGGCAGCATCTCTGGAGAGAAGGAATGGGTGACGTTTCGGGTCGAGACCCTTCTTCAGATATCTTTCATATATTTATTCTATATCTCTCTATATCACCGTCTACATCTCTC
This sequence comes from Rhinoraja longicauda, assembly GCF_053455715.1. NCBI lineage: Eukaryota > Metazoa > Chordata > Chondrichthyes > Rajiformes > Arhynchobatidae > Rhinoraja > Rhinoraja longicauda. The sequence goes on along the minus strand of NC_135963.1, from coordinate 39,816,593 downwards.
GTTTCCCTTTCTCTGACTCTCAGCCTGAAGAAGAGTCTTGAGCCGAAATGTCACCGATTCCTTTTTTCCAGAGATGCTGTTTGACCCGTTGAGTTACTCCAGCTTTTTGTGAATATCTCCCTGTGATCATGTGCATTTTCCCCGGGTGCTCTGGTTTCCTCCCACACTCCAAAGACATACAAGTTTGTAGGTTGATTGGTTTCTGTAAATTGTCCCTAGTGTATAGGATTGTGCTAGTGTACGGAGTTATTGCTGGTTGGTGCAGACTCAGTGGGTCGAAGGGCGTGTTTCCACATTGTATTTCTAAAGACCTCCAGGGTGTTCCAGTTTCATCCCAGATCCAAAAGGCATGCGTGTTTTTAGGTTAACTGGACTCTGGAGATAGTGAATGAGCAAGTCAGATAACACAAAACTATTGTAAACACGTGATTGATCATCGGTGTGGATCCAGTGGGCTAAAGAGTCCATTTCCATACAGTCTTTCGAAAGTAAGCATACTGGGCAGCACAGTGGCACAGCGATTGAGTTGCTGCCTTACCATGCCAGCGACCCAGGTTTGATCCTGACTACAGTGCTGTCTGTATGGAGGTTGTACGTTCACCCTGTGACGCCGTGAATTTTCTCCAGATGCTCCAGATTCCTCCCACACTCCAAAGAAGTGCAATTAATTAATTAGCTGTAAAATTAATTAGCTTCTGTGGATTGTAAATTGTCCCTAATGTGTAGGATTGCACTTGTGTATGGGTGATTGATGGTCGGTGCTGACTCGATGGGCCAAAGGGCACATTTCCATGCTGTATCTCTAGTCTAAAGTCCGATTCCAAAATCTGGCCCTTTTCTCTTCTGACATGTTTGTTATTTTGTGCAAATCTTTCGAAATCCTCCTCTGTCGCCAGAACTTTCTTCCTGCTCCTAACAATGTATTCCTTGTGCAGCTCCATAGATTTCACCAATTTTCTGTCATTTTCAATATTCATCAATCTTGCACACCATTTCAGAATTTTTTATATTACAAGCAAGGTGTAAATATTTAAGTTTACTACAACAAAATATTGTTCTGTTTCTTAATTCTGACACTTTAAATTTATTACATTGTGAAAATTAATTTTCCCTCCCCTCCCTAAACTACTTAAAAATAGATGAAATATTAGAATATATTCTGTACCATTATTACCTTCACTGTTATCTCTATTCCTCATTATTCTCTGTGGAGAGTCTCTTAATAATAAATTTAAATCCTGGTACTTCTACAAAGATTTTACACAAAATGAAATTGTAATGTCAAAGCACTAATTCGCCATGCTTCAGTAATGCGGCATTAATCTAGGGGAGGCGAAACATAGATGGATAAATCTGTGTACATCTGCATCGTGGTGGTTGTACATCAGGAACCGAACCGAATTTCGTGTTTTATGCATCGATTTTTACAAGCAGGATAACTTAGATTAAAAATGACACAAAGTGTTAGAGTAACTCCGCAGGTCAGGCGGCATCTCTGGAGAACATGAAAAGGTAATGTTTCAGGTCGGGACCTTTCTTCATACTGAACTAAATATTGCAATGCAAAATACAAAATATTGGCTTATGTACAACGGTCTTATGGAAATCAAACAATCTCGTGTTATAAGCTTCAACTTCAATGCATTGAAGATCCAAAGAGGTCCTGAATACAATACATTATGAGAAAAACGAGATACACAGAGGTCACATACAGTACAGCCAAAAGAGGCTAATCAATCAACTACTGGCACCAATTTTTATTCTATTCTATAAATTGAACAATCTGACCAATAGCTTGCTCACAGAGCTTAAAATTTCTAAACTGTCAATTTTACATCTGTCCAGATGGGAGGAGGATCATCCAGACTCCTTGAAAGTCGTCATTACATTTTTGATAAATGATTTTTGATCAAAAATGATCATACTTCCTGTACAAGTTAAATGAGCGAGTTCGGTTTCTCGACCGCACATGCGCACGTCATAGGTCACTTGTGCTAAATATTCTCGCCAGCTGAGCTGCTGCGTGTATACAGACCTGCTTTTCATCCGTATTTTCCAGTTTTGCTCCTTCAAGGCAAGAAAATACCGCTTTCAAAACTATTAATGAGGTGTATTTATGGTTAATTTGTAAAAAATACGACGATTTTGTAGGTTTTATTTCTTTATGCTTCGGTGAGTGAGCGAGATCGTGATGATTTTCTTTTGCATTGTAACTTGTCCCGGAGCTGCTCCTCAAGCGGGAATATGTCGCACTTCCCAAACCATGAGTTATTCTTGGTTTTCTCAATCGTTCTTGGATTGTCGGCGATGAAAAAGAAAATGGATGGAATGTCAATGGATGACCACTGTAAACTTGAAGCTGCAGTTCGTGCAGCGATTCGACAGCTGCAGAGGTCAGCATCCAGCAGAGCAGTTTATCTGATCAAACCTACAGGAAGGGTCTCGACCTGAAACGTCACCCAATCCATCTCTTCAGAGATGCTGCCTGTCCCGGTAAGTTACTCCAGCATTTTGTGTCTTCCGGAGTGATGTGTCTCTGGGTGATATTATAGGGATATAGCTCAGCTGGATGCTAACCTCTGCAGCTATCTAATCGCTGCACGAACAGCAGCTTCAAGTTTACAGTGGTCATCAATTGACATTCCGGACTGTAGCCACTACCTACACAAAGCAGCATTTCATTCCCTCAAATGTTTGTTTTTCTTTTGCATCGCCAACAATCCAAGAACTATTGAGAAAACCAAGAATAACTCATCGTTTGGGAAGTGCGACATATTCCCGCTTGAGGAGCAGCTCCGGTACAAGTTACAATGCAAAAGAAAATAGTCACGATCTTGCGCGCTCACCGAAGCAATAAAACCTACAAAATAATCGTATTTTTTACAAATTAATCATAAATACATCTAATCAGTTTTGAAAGCAGTATTTTCTTACCTCGAAGAAGCAAAACTGGAAAATACAGATGAAACGAAGGTCTGTATACACGCAGCAGCTCAGCCGGCGAGAATGTTTAGCACAAGTGACCTGTGACCTGCACATGCACGGTCCAGATACCGAACTCGCTTATTAAAGCTGATTACGAGAAGTTTATTTTTTCTCTCACAAAGAACCTCTTCCATTGTGTCCGTTCTCTAAAGAAATCTAGTCTTTTAACAACTGTCCACAGCTGTGTGCCAGATAGTCAGTGCAAATAAAGTTGCAAAGAAGTGTCTGAGATTGCAAAATTGGAAGATACTCTGCTTATTGGAAGATACTCTGCAAAAAAATCTGAATCTCTTCCAATTTAAAAGGAACAATAAATAATGGCTAATTGAGGAGCCACAAAATTTAATCAAACCCTTTCAAGAAAAAAAAATCTGCATCGAACAAGTGGCCCACACGTAAACAGACATGACTTAATCCCCTCATCATGTGTATGAGTTGCACAAGATTTATTACATTGCTTACTTTCATGAAACACTAACGTTATTGTACTCATTTTGCCAATGAACTGTTAATTACAGTATATGGCAAGCATTACTTAGGGCTGTTTTGGCAACAAGCAGAACTATGCTAGTCTTTGTAAAAAGTCTATTGAAAACCCTGCTGCAGAGTTCATCCCTTTTGATCATCACTACACATGGTCCTTCCCTTGCTCCCTAATTAGTGTTAACTGGAGCCTCTGTGAGGGAAGTAAAGCATCCCCTTCCAAAAAAAAGGCAGCAACGACCTCAGAAACAAAGGCCTCCTTATTTCTGCTGTTAATTACTGACTGCCATTCGACTGATACAATATTTGCCTCCTGACTTCAGTACAAACCACTTTCAAATGCAAATAATGATGAATGTGCTGCTACTTTGCATCGCTTCAGCAGCAGGTCATTGGTAAACCCCAAGTATTAGCTTGCCTGAAAATAAAAATTCGAAAGTTATTTTGTTATATATATTTCCCCCCTATTTCCTACCACATTACTGAAATTAGAAACATGTCCAAGTACCCCTAACAATAGTTAGTGTATTTCTTTTTAGAATATCTTCTGAGTTTCTCATATTTTTCCATACTTCGAAAAACTGAGACATCGGGCAATTTTGTATGTCAATTCAATTTAGTCTTTTCTCTGGGAGAATGAAGCCAAAACCTCACAGCCATGTTTCTCTCACATTTGTAAGTTGAGTCCATCATAAGTCTTCTGCAGAGCTATTAGGCATGGATGCAACTGAGGACTTGCAGTGGTTCGTGCACATGTGCAAAATTCTTCAGTAAACAGATGTGATACATTTCCTTCTCCAGCAGACCTTTGGGATCAAGGATGAATTTACTTTGTGCTCGTCTTGAAGGTTCAGGTATCCAATGAAGCTGGGAAACCACACACTCCTCCATTGATGTGGCAGATGGTGCCAGGCATTTTGTGGGTGCTACAGAGTGAGCTCGACACAAGTCGGGTGGTGCCATACATGGCAGCCTCGCCAACAGCCTGTCTCGTCCTTTTGTTGTTTTTAGTCTGTTTTTACTCGTATGTTTTAGGGTGTCTTTAGTTTTTGTATTATGTGGGGGTGAGGGTTGCGGGAAACTTTTTTTATCTCTTCCCTCGACGGAGATGCAACTTTTTCATTGTATCTCCGTCTGCATTGCGGCTTTAACATCATGGAGCTGGTGGTCCCTTTGTTAGGGATCGACTGGGAGTTCCAACCGCAGGAGCTTCGATTGCCCCGATCACGGGAGCTTCGATCGCCCCGTGGCGGGGGGATTCGACAGCCCCGACTGCGGATGTTTCGATTGCCCCGACCGCAGGAGAAAAGAAGGTAAAAGTGATTTGCCTTCCATGACGACCGCCACGACGTGGCAATTTCAACAGCCTGACCGCGGGAGAAGACGGCAGGGAAGTGAAAAGACATTCTGGCCTTCCATCACAGTAAGGAGGTGACTGGAGGAGACTCACTGTGATAGATGTTTCTTTTTTTTGTTTTGTGTTGGTTTGTGATTGTGTATGTTATTGCTATTTTTATTGCTCTTTTTGTTGGACTGTGGGTAATGGAAATTCGTTCAAAAGACTTGTTTTTTTTGGATGACAATAAAGGCGATTCTGATTCTGAAATGTCAGGCCTATCATGAGTATATTCTACTATTCTACTATCATAGAAAGGTTATTGAACAGAAATACTTTTTACAACAAAGAAAAAATTGTATTGTTTTGTTTTTTCTATTTTGCTTTTTCCTTACACATCCCAATTCTCTTTGCATTGAATAAAAGAACAATGGTCATAAAATGTATGACTAAGTTATGAAGAAAGAGTTTCATTTAAACAACTGCACATACCTAATTTAATTGAAGACATACTTGCTCCAGTGGTATTCAACAGCAAATCACAACGGTCCATGTCCCTCCCAACCTTACTCCCCCCAACCCTCTCTCCCTACTCCACCCCCCCACCCCTCTCTCCCTACTCCACCCCCCCACCCCTCTCTCCCTACTCCACACCCCCCCCCACCCCTCTCTCCCTACTCCACCCCACCCACCCTTCTCTCCCTACACCCCACACCACCTCGTATTTCGCTTGGGTAGTATGAACATTGACTTCTCTAACTTCAAATAGCCCTTGCTTTCCCTGTCAATCCCCTCCCCTTTCCACCAGTCTTACTGTCTCCAACTATATTCTATTTTTTTCCCGCCCACTCCCCTGACATCAGTTTGATGGGTCTCAACCCGAAATGTCACCTATTCCTTCCCTCCAGAGATGCTGCCTGTCTGATGCGTTACTCCACCATTTTGTGTTTACCTCCCCATTAGATTGTTTTTTAAAATTTGTGATTGATAATTTTCATTCCTTATTTCTACTTGTCCTTTAGTTCTAATTTCTAGTTGGGGTTTAATCTCTTGCCAGTTGCAAGGACGTTGCTCAACAACTTAGACAGGGAAAAGCAAGGTAGACTAAAATCTGTTTCTCATCATTTCAGATACATGGGCGGGGAGGGGAGAAGAAATAAAATCAATCCGATGCTTTCCCTTAAATGTAATTTTGCACAGATGTTTCAGGAAACTTACATCAATCAAATCGTGAACATATCAAAATATGATGGTATTTCCAGAGCACATTTTTCAAACGTTCCATTTGGATAAAGCAACAATTACACCAAAGTAATTTAACATTAAGAGGCTTTTGTAATCTGCACAATTCACTTTGGAAAAAGTAAATGGACAATCTTTATACTCACAATGACTTGCCCTCAACACCCACGCATGCTTGGAAGTGCAACTGAGATAGTTACAAACTCCAGCAATACACTTTTGAGCGTCTGTTTTAAATCTGTCAAACTGTACCAGAGTTAGATACTCCAACCAAGTTCTTTGCATTTCAGAATGGCCCCACTTATTTACACCTTGTAAGGAGCTGGACTGTGAGCATCTTTTCTGTCAAGGCTAATACCAAGCAAATATTTTGAATTATTGTTTTATAATTTAAAATTTTAATCAACTTTCCAACTAAATTGTTTAATATTCCCAAAATCTCAGAGATTACATTGTGATCTTGACCACCCCTCCCAAGAAGATTGTGTGCCACAGAGTTGTGCAGAACTTCAAAAGCCTCTCTTGGGGTGCGGAGAGCGGGAGTCCAATTGCACCTAGCTTTATTTAGGTTCCTAAGTTTAATAAGCTTGTAACCAAAAGGAAGAACAATATAAAAATAGCCAAGACAAAAATTCAAAAGTGGATTTGGTACACTAGAATAAGTATCCACAGAATCTTACAAAAGGAAGGCAAGTATAAAGGAAAATATTTAGAAGATATGAGAAAGGAAAAGTAGGTAAAATGCTTTCAAGGTTTTTGCACAGATACAACCTCTTTTTATACTGTGCCCTCAATGATGGACATCAGGAGTGAAATTTTACCTACAGCCTAGATCCTGCCTGATACAAAAAGCACTCATCCCAAACTTTGACAAAACTGGAGTTGGAGTACTGCCTGTGCTGCAAAGGTTACAGCACAATAATGGGGGAATTCCTTCGGTCGTACATTAACGTGGAGATGTAGAATTCATGTGATACTTTTCATAAATCCCCGATGGAAATTTCACAATATTGCCCTGGAGACCCAATAGGTCTGAAAACAAGTTACAGTAATCCAGCTTTCATCGCATGAAACAGTTGTAAGTCCCCTCTAACCTCCACACAAACTATGCTCATGACCTGCTTAGTAAAACTAGCAGTGACTATCAACGAAATGTCCACTGTAATCTATTTTGCATAGGCCCTCAACATCCCCCCCAAAGGAACTTCCAATTCATCAGTATGCGGGTCTGTAGACAAAAACGGGTGAAATTATTATGGGTAACAAGGAAATGGAGGAAGAGTTGAACAGGTACTTCAGATCTGTCTTCACTAAGGAAGACACAATCTCCCAGATGTGCTAGTGGACAGATGATCAAGGGAGACAGAGGAACTGAAAGAAATTTGCATTAGACGAGAAATAGTATTGAGTAGACTGATGGGACTGAAGGCTGATAATTCCCCAGGGCCTGATTGTCTACATCCAGGGTACTCAAGAAGGAGGCTCAAGAAATCGTGGACGCATTGGTGATCATTTTCTAATGTTCAATAGATTCAGGATCAGTTCCTGTGGATTGGAGGGTAGCTAATGTTATTCCATTTTTCAAGAAAGGAGCGAGAGAGCAACCTTAGACCAGTTAGCCCGACATCGGTGGTGGGGAAGATGCTGGGAGTCAATTATTAAAGAAGTAATAATGGATATTTGGATAGCAGTAAAAGGATTGGTCCAAGTCAGCATGGATTTATGAAGGGGAAATCCTGCTTGACTAATCTTCTCGAATTTTTTTTGAGGATGTGACAAGTAAAATGGTTGAAGGAGAGCCAGTGGATGTAGTGTATCTAGACTTTCAGAAAGCCTTTGATAAGGTCCCACACGGGAGGTTGGTGAGCAAAATTAGAGCACATGGTATTGGGGGTAAGATATTGACATGGATAGAGAATTGGTTGGCAGACAGGAAGCAAAGAGTAGGAATAAACGGGTCCTTTTCAGAATGGTAGGCAGTGGAGAGTGGAGTGCGGCAAGGCTCGGTGCTGGGGCCACAACTATTTACAATATATATGAATGATTTAGATGATGGAATTGGAAGTAGCACTAGCAAGTTTGTGGATGACACAAAGCTGGGTGGCTGGGTGGCAGTGTGAACTGCGAAGAGGATGTTAGGAGGTTGCAGGGTGACTTGGACAGGTTGAGTGAGTGGGCAGATGCAGTATAATGTAGATAAATGAGGTTATCCACTTTGGCTGCAAAAATAAGGAGGCAGATTATCTCAATGGTGTCAGATTCGGTAAAGGGGAAGTGCAAAGAGACCTTGGCGTCCTTGTACACAAGTCACTGAAAGTAAGCGTGCAGGTACAGCCGGCAGTGAAGAAAGCTAATGGCATGTTGTTCTTCATAACGAGAGGATTTGAGTACAGGAGCAAAGAAGTTCTTCTGCAGTTGTATAGGGCCCTGGTAAGACCACACCTGGAGTATTGTGTGCAGTTTTGGTCTCCTAATTTGAGGAAGGACGTCATTGCTATTGAGGCAGTGCAGCGTAGGTTCACGAGGTTAATCCCTGGGATGGAGGGACTGTCATTTGAGGAAAGATTGGAAAGACTTTAGAAGGATGAGAGGGGATCTTATAGACACGTGTAAAATTATAAAAGGACAAGCTAGATGCGGGAAAAAAGTTCCCAATGTTGGGCGAGTCCAGAACCAGGGGACACAGTCCAAGAATAAAGGGCAGGCCATTTAAAACTGAGGTGAGAAGAAACTTTTTCACCCAGAGAGTTGTGAATTGTGGAATTCTCTGCCAAAGGCAGTGAAGGCCAATTCACTGGATGAACTTAAGAGAGATAGATAGAGCTCTAGGGGCTAGTGGAATCAAAGGATATGGGGAGAAGGCAGGCACAGGTTACTGATTGTAGATGATTAGTCATGATCACAATGAATGGCAGTGCTGGCTCGAAGGGCCAAATGGCCTCCTCCTGCATCTTGTTTCTATGTTTAATTGGTCTCTGTAAATTGCCCCTAGTGGGATAACATTGAACCAAAGGGAATGGGTGATCGATGGTCAGTGTGGACTCGGTGGGCTGAAGGACCCGTTTCCATGTTGCATCTCTAAACTAAGAGAACAATGTGTTGTGGATAAAACTTAATTTCTTGCCTTGTAGGAGGAGTTGACTTACCTACTGCACCAGTGTTTAAATATTTTTCACATTACCTCACCAGATACCTACTGAAATTAAACATTATGTCTATTACATCAATATTTCAAAATAATTTAATAATAATATGCTTGAAAAGCTAGTGTAATGTTATAAGAAATGATCGATGTTTTCAAATAGCACTTAAGACGAGGATAGGTCAGTAATGCATATAGCGATATATTCTGTAAATTTGCAAATATTATGACATTTTTTATACAAGAGTTGTCCACGAATCTTACAATCTTGAGACAGCACCAATCTTTCAATTATTGCTTTACAAGTTTGGGACAAGGTGGGGGAGATGTAATTAACCATCAATAAAGTGAAATAATTAACAGATCTATCATGTCCATATCACTGGTGTTTCTTAAACATTCCCAGATAAATTAAGGAATTTTACATTATACTGTATTGTAAAGATACTTTTCTTTTCTCCATTATAAAGATATAAATCTTGGCATGGGCTCTGCACAGGATATAGACAACCATGGTGAAGAATGCAAACAGAAATGGCGGTGGTTGGACAGTGAGAAAATGCAAACATTTTTAAATCTGTGCTTGCATATCATCAAATGTGTTCATCAAATGTTGTGATCTTTACTTAAATCAGTATCTGGATTTGAGGTTGAATAGGTTTACATCCACTTCAGTCATTCATTGCTGATGACGCAGTCACACAACCCCGGAGAGCTCTTTTCTTCTCACCTGCAGCTCCTGCAAACAAACTTCTTCATTTGGCCCACCATTTTAACACAGTAGCACAATTGACCTAGCAGCTCAGAAGCATAATAGTGAAGCCATTGCCTCATGGTACCAGAGACTCACGTTCAGTCCTGACCTTGGCTGCTGTGTGACATTTGCATATTCTCTCCATTACCACACAGATTTCTTCTGGGTGCTCCATCTCCATTCCATATCCCAATGACACGCAGGTGGATAAATTAATTGGTCACTGCAAATTATGTGCTAAGAGGTCGAATCAGAGGGGAGTTGGAGTATGTGGGCAGAATTTAAAAAAGGGTGTGTGTTGGGTATGGGAACCTGATTTAATATGAAATGACTTTTAATATGAAATGACTTGCCCGATCATAGCTGTTCCGAAACCAGATGGGAGAATGAGAGTCTGTGGCAACTATAAGCTCACAGCAAATAAGGTGCTGAAAGTCGAACAGTATCCCCTTCCAACTTTGGAGGATCTACTGCAGGAACTAGCAGGAGAAAAGTTCTCTAAACTAGACCTCTCCCATGCCTATCATCAGATAGAGTTAGACCCTGAAGCTCGAAAGTTCACCACGATTAACACACATAAAGGTCTCTTTGAGTATACCAAACTGCCCTTTGGGATATCCAGTGCACCAGCCATGTTCCAGAGAACAATGGAGTCTGCTAGCCGATATTCTCATGTGCAAGCCATACCTTGATGATATCATCATCAGCGGAAAGACTGACGAAGAGCACCTCAGGAACCTGGAAGCGGTCCTGTCAAGACTAGAAACCAATGGGTTACGTCTGAAGAAGGAGAAGTGTGCACTGATGCAAGAGTCAGTTGACTATCTCGGACATCGAATGAACAAGAATGGTCTTCGTCCTCTTCAAGACAAAGTTGATGCGGTGCGGGAAGCAAAGCGGCCTGTGAACCAAAGCCAACTCCAGGCATACCTCGGCCTACTGGGGTATTACAGGAGGTTTATACCCAATCTGTCACAGGAGATTGCACCATTGACTCAGATGCTGAAGGCGGAGTACAGATCAGCAGATTCAAAGAGTGGGAGGAGAAGCAGCAAGCCTGATCCCAAGTTCAAATGGGGAAAGGAACAAGAGCAGGCATTCCAGAGATCCAAGCTTCTTCTTCAGAGTGACCGTGTGCTGACGCATTACGATCCAGCCAAACCCATCCTGCTCCAAACGGATGCAAGCCCCTATGGCTTAGGTGCTGTGATAAGCCATGTTGAATCAGATGGACAAGAACGCCCAATAGCTTTCACTTCACGCACTCTCAAGCCCAGTGAAATGAACTACGCACAATATGAAAAGGAGGGTTTATCGATAATCTTCGGACGGAAGAAGTTCCACAAGCAGTACATGGAAGGTCTTTCACCATTGTGACTGATCACAAGACTCTGATGGGACTGTTTGGAGACCACAAGCCGGCCAGCCCGATGGCATCAGCTCGCATAGCAAGATGGCAGATGATCCTGTCTGCCTACAGTTACCAGATAGTCCATCGAGAAGGCAAGAAACACCAGAATGCAAATGTGTTGTCGCGCTTGCCGATCACGAAGAGGACTCTTCATGGAATCATCCGGAGCTCGCCGAGCTTGATGAAGCACCAGAGACAAGCATCAACATGCTCACCGATCTGGGCACAGGAAGTGAAGAGAGCCACCAAGAAGGACAGAGTTCTCTCCAAGTTAAAGAACCACATCATGGAAGGGTGGCCAAGTGCAAGGAATCTTCCGGAAGTAAAGCCCTTTGCCAGCAAGAAAGAAGAGCTGTCAGTTGAGGATGACATAATCCTGTGGGGACCACGAGTGGTCATCCCAGATAATCTGGAGATAAGGACTAGAATCCCTGAAGAACTTCATAGCACGCACCCTGGTATTGTGAAAATGGAGGCATTGGCAAGATCATACGTCTGGTGGCCAGGAATCAAGCCATGCGGGTGAAACACTCAACAGCAGCAGCAACAGTTGTCCAAGCTGTCAGCAGAGTCAGCATAGTCCTGTTGCAGCCCCAATCCATCCATGGGAGTTCCCTGAGAGACCGTGGAGTAGAATTCACTGTGACCATGCCAGCCTCGACAATGAGAATGTGCTGATTGTGGTCGATGCTCACAGCAAATGGATTGAAGCCATGCGGGTGAAACACTCAACAGCAGCAGCAACAGTGATTGCCCTGAGGCAGTTGTTTGCAACTCATGGGTTACCAGAAACGGTGGTCACAGACAACGGTACGCAGTTTGTGTCTGAAGAATTTGCCAAGTTCCTCAGCAGCAACAACATCTGCCACATTCAAACATCACCCAAGCACCCGTCCAGCAACTGACTAGCAGAAAGAGGGGTACAGACAGTGAAAGCAGGTGTGAAGAAAGGAAAAGGAACAGACCTGGAACTAAAGATCCAGAAGTTATTGCTGACGTACCGAGTCACACCTCAAGGAACGACTGGAAAGTCACCCTGTGAACTGATGTTCAGAAGAAAGATCCGCACTAAACTTGACAGTCTGCGACCCGATCTCAGCAAAACTGTCCGAAGGAAGCATGCCTCAATGAAACAGGCAGCAGATCGAGGAAGCAAGAAGCGAGTCTTTGATGTGAATGATCAAAGTCGAGAACTTTACATCAGGTCCCACTTGGCTTTACGGAATAATAGCAGAAGTCATCAGTGAAGTCCTGTACAATGTAAAGTTGAGTGAGGGAATCGTCAGCATATCGTCAGCATATCGATCAAATGAGAGCGTACTTGCCAAAAGGTGACGAACACACCCACTTCCAACAAAGAGAAGTGGTTCAACCAAACTATCCACTGATAGTTAGGCCAACACCAACCGTAGGTGCAAATCCTGGAAGCACTTCAGAGAGGGACGAACATTTAATCCACAATGATAACACAACATCACAGCCGGAGCCGGATATTTCGGAACAAATGAAAAATCCAACACAGACAAATATTCCATCGTTTAAGAAACAGTTAGACAGGGACATGGATAGGTCAGGTTTGGAGGGATATGGACCAAACTTAAGCTAGTGGAACTAGTGTACCTCGGACATTGTTGGCCGGTGTGGGCAAGATGGACCAAAGGGCCTGTTTCCACACTGTATCACTCTATGACCCTATGAGTTCCAACTTGCCCATGACAACCAAGATGTCCATCTACGCTAGTGCCAGGTGCCCAGATTGGACCCATATCTCTACACCTTCCCTATCCAAGTGCCTGTTCAAATGTCTTAAACATGTTTTTTTTAAACTTGCACCGTACATCCCATTTAAATATTACCCCTCCGACATTTGAATCTCTGCCACCCAACATTTGGGACAGAGTCATAGTCATATAAAATGGAAAAAAGGCATTTCTGCCCAAACGCATCCAAGCTGACCAGGTTTTAGAACAAGGCGAGTCCCATTTTCCTGTTTTTGGCCCATGCCCCCCCCCTAAGCCTTTCCTATCCATGTTCAAGTCTAAATTTATTTTAACCACTGCCAATGTACCCACCACTACAGTTTAATCTGGCAGGTTATTTCATATTCCCATCACCCACATGCGAACAAACTGCCCTTTGACCATTAAACTACGTCCTCTTGTTATGGTCTGCTCTATCTCAGGAGAAAGACCTTTGCCTCTAATGGTTTTATTTACCTCTAGAAGGGTCAACACTCAGTCTCCTGTGCACCACCAAAAAAAATCCCACTCTATCCAGCCTTTCCTGATAACACAGGCTCTCAAGTCCTGGTAACATCCTGGTGAATCTTTTCTGTACCCCTTCCATCTTAAAAGCATCCTTCCTATAGCAGGTCGACTTGAACTGCACACAACGTTTCAACTCCATTTAACATATTCATGCAGATTACGAGGATGTTTGAACATAATCTTTTATAATTTCCCAGAACTTAATTCTTTACTGAAAAAGAAATAAAACTGCTATTCTGGAACCTTAAATACTGAAATGTTGACTGGTGCTTATGTGGTGATTGACTGGCTGAGTTCATTCAGCATTTCTGCCATTGTTTGTGTTCCTTTTCACCAAACTTATTGCAATAGTTATTTTTGTCCTAAATCCCACTCCTCTCCCAGTTTAGCTTTGAAAACTGTAAACCCTCCCAAGTTCCAATGAACGATTGCCAAATTGATATTGAGAGGCCCAGGAGCCGTTGGAGAGGTGGGAGCGACTGGGACAGCGTCCATGCGGTGAGTTTAAAACCCGAGTGCGAGGCTTTGTTCCACAGAGGCCCAGGAGCCTTTGGAGAGGTGGGAGCGACTGGGACAGCGTCCGTGCGGTGAGTTTAAAACCCGAGCGCGAGGCTTTGTTCCACAGAGGCCCAGGAGCCGTTGGAGAGGTGGGAGCGTACCACTCTCTGCAACGTTCCATTAGTGCGTCACACTTGAAAAAGTGACTTGAAAAAGGGAGCAGCTGATTGGTGAGTAAGCGGGAGGGAGCAGCTGATTGGTGAGTAACCCCAGGTTTGTATTTCTGCTTTCTGATAGCACTTTGAATCACAGGTTCTGGGTTTTTTTAGTTAAAGGTACCGCTTAAAAGGATCACGATTTTTAAATAGGGAGTGTGCTGATTTGATTTGATTTAATTTAAGGGATTTGAGTTAATATAAAGGGTAAGCCATGTCAGCTGAGATCAGCCCCGTGGTTTGCTCATCCTGTAGCATGTGGGAAATCAGGGATACTGACGGTGTCCCTGATGACTACGTGTGCAGGAAGTGTGTCCAGCTGCAGCTCATGGTAGACCGCATTGAACGGTTGGAGCTGCGGTTGGATTCATTCTGGAGCATCCGCGATGCTGAGAAAGTCGTGAATAGCACGTTTAGTGAGTTGGCCACACCACAGGTAAAGGTTAAGCAGACAAAAAGGGAAAGGGTGGCCACTAGCCAGCGTAGCATAAAGAAGGTAGTGCAGGAGTCCCCTGCGGTCACCTCCCTCCTAAACAGATATACCATTTTGGATACTGTTGGGGGAGATGCCTCATCAGGGAAAGGCAGTAGCAGCCAAGTTCATGGCACCGTGGGTGGCTCTGCGGCAAAGGAGGGGAGGAAAAAGAGTGGAAGGGCTATAGTGATAGGGGATTCGATTGTAAGGGGAATAGATAGGCGTTTCTGCGGTCGCAAACGAGACTCCAGGATGGTATGTTGCCTCACTGGTGCAAGGGTCGGGGATGTTTCAGAGCGGCTGCAGAACATTCTGAAGGGGGAGGGTGAACAGCCAGTTGTCGTGGTGCACATTGGCACCAATGATATAGGTACAAAACGGGATGAGGTCCTACAAGGTGAATTTAGGGAGCTAGGAGATAAACTTAAAAATAGGACCTCAAAGATAATAATCTCTGGATTACTACCAGTGCCACTAGTCAGAGTAGAAATAGGAGGATATTACAGATGAATACGTGGCTTGAAAAATGGTGCAAGGGGGAGGGATTCAAATTTCTAGGACATTGGAACCAGTTCTGGGGGAGGTGGGACCAGTACAAACAGGACGGTCTGCACCTGGGCTGGAATGGAACCAATGTCCTTGGGGGAGTGTTTGCTAGTGCTGTCGGGGGGGATTTAAACTAATATGGCAGGGGGATGGGAACAAGAGCAGAGAGACAGAGGGGTATAAAGTGAGGGTAGAAACAATAGGTAGCAAGGTGAAAAACAAAAGTGGCAGGCAGACAAATCCAGGGCAAAAATCAAAAAGGACCACTTTGCAACATAATTATATAAGGGGCAAGAGTGTTATAAAAACAAGCCTGAAGGCTTTGTGTCTCAATGCAAGGAGTATTCGGAATAAGGTGGATGAATTAAATGTGGAGATTGTTGTTAATGATTATGATGTAGTTGGGATTACGGAGACGTGGCTCCAGGGTGACCAGGGCTGGGAGCTCAACATCCAGGGATATTCTATATTCAGGCGGGATAGACAGAAAGGAAAAGGAGGTGGGGTAGCGTTGCTGGTTAGGCAGGAGATTAACGCAATGGAAAGGAAGGACATTAGCTCGGAGGATGTGGAATCGATATGGGTAGAGTTGCGAAACACTAAGGGGCAGAAAACGCTAGTGGGAGTTGTGTACAGGCCACCTAACAGCAGTAGTGAGGTTGGGGATGGCATCAAGCAGTAAATTAGAAATGCATGCACCAAAGGTGCAGCAGTTATAATGGGTGACTTCAATCTACATATAGATTGGGTGAACCAAACTGGCAGGGGTGCTGAGGAAGAGGATTTCTTGGAATGTTTGCGAGATGGTTTTCTAAACCAACATGTCGAGGAACCAACGAGAGAGCAGGCCATTCTAGACTGGGTATTGAGTAATGAGGAAGGGTTAGTTAGCAGTCTTGTTGTGCGAGGCCCCTTGGGCAAGAGTGATCATAATATGGTGGAGTTCTTCATTAGGATGGAGAGTGACAAAGTCAATACAGTGTTCTGAACTTAAAGAAAGGTAACTTTGAGGGTATGAGGCGTGAATTGTCCAAGATAGACTGGCAATTGATGCTGAAAGGGTTGACGGTGGACATGCAATGGAAGGCATTTAAAGGTCGCATGGATGAACTACAACAAGTGTTCATCCCAGTTTGACAAAAGAACAAACCAGGAAAGGTAGTGCATCCGTGGCTAACAAGGGAAATCAAGGATAGTATTAAAACAAAAGATGAAGCATACAGATTAGCCAGAAAAAGTAGCATACCAGAGGACTGGGAGAAATTCAGAGTCCAGCAGAGGAGGACAAAGGGCTTAATTCGGAAAGGGAAAATAGATTATGAGGGGAAAACTGGCAAGGAACATAAAAACTGACTGCAAAAGCTTTTATAGATATGTGAAGAGAAAAAGATTAGTTAAGACAAATGTAGGTCCCTTGCAGTCGGAAACAGGTGAATTGATCATAGGGAACAAGGAGATGGCAGACCAATTGAACAAATACTTTGGTTCTGTCTTCACTAAGGAAGACATAAACCGTCTGCCGGAAATAGCGGGGGACCGGGGGTCTAATGAGATGGAGGAACTGAGGGAAATCCAGGTTAGTCGGGAAGTGGTATTAGGTAAATTAAATGGATTAAAGGCAGATAAATCCCCAGGGCCAGATAGGCTGCATCCCAGAGTGCTTAAGGAAGTAGCCTCAGAAATAGTGGAGGCATTAGTGATAATTCTTCAAAACTCCTTAGATTCTGTAGTAGTTCCTGAGGACTGGAGGGTAGCTAATGTAACCCCACTTTTTAAAAAGGGAGGGAGAGAGAAAACGGGGAATTATAGACCAGTTAGCCTAACATCGGTAGTGGGGAAAATGCTAGAGTCAGTTATTAAAGATGTGATAGCATCACATTTGGAAAGTGGTGAAATCATCGGACAAAGTCAGCATGGATTTACCAAAGGCAAATCATGTCTGACGAATCTTATAGAATTTTTCGAGGATGTAACTAGTAGAGTGGATAAGGGAGAACCAGTCGATGTGTTATATCTGGACTTTCAGAAGGCCTTCGACAAGGTCCCACATAGGAGATTGGTGTACAAACTTAAAGCACACGGTATTGAGGGTTCAGTGTTGAGGTGGATAGAAAATTGGTTGGCGGACAGGAAGCAAAGAGTAGGAATAAACGGGTCCTTTTCGGAATGGCAGGCAGTGACTAGTGGGGTACCGCAAGGCTCAGTGCTTGGACCCCAGTTATTTACAGTGTATATTAATGATTTGGACGAGGGAATTGAATGCAACATCTCTAAGTTTGCGGATGACACGAAGCTGGGTGGCAGTGTTAGCTGCGAGGAGGATGCTAGGAGGCTGCAGAGTGACTTGGATAGATTAGGCGAGTGGGCAAATGCATGGCAGATGCAATATAATGTGGATAAATGTGAGGTTATCCACTTTGGCGGCAAGAACAGGAAAGCAGAGTATTACTTGAATGGTGAACGATTAGGAGAAGGGGAGATGCATCGTGACCTGGGTGTCATGGTGCACCAGTCATTGAAAGCAAGCGTGCAGGTGCAGCAGGCAGTGAAGAAAGCGAATGGTATGTTGGCATTCATAGCAAGAGGATTTGAGTTTAGGAGCAGGGAGGTTCTACTGCAGTTGTACAGGGCCTTGGTGAGACCGCACCTGGAGTATTGTGTGCAGTTTTGGGCTCCTAATCTGAGGAAAGACGTTCTTGCCTTAGAGGGAGTACAGAGAAGGTTCACTAGATTGATCCCTGGGATGGCGGGACTTTCATATGAAGGAAGACTGGATAGACTAGGCTTGTACTCGCTGGAATTTAGAAGACTGAGGGGGGATCTTATAGAAACTTATAAAATTCTTAAGGGGTTGGAGAGGCTAGATGCGGGAAGATTGTTCCCGATGTTGGGGGAGTCCAGAACCAGGGGTCACAGCTTAAGGATAAGGGGGAAGTCTTTTAGGACCGAGATGAGAAAACATTTCTTCACACAGAGAGTGGTGAGTCTGTGGAATTCTCTGCCACAGAAGGTAGTTGAGGCCAGTTCATTGGCTATATTTAAGAGGGAGTTAGATGTGGCCCTTTTTGCTAAAGGGATCAGGGGCTATGGAGAGAAGGCAGGTACAGGTTACTGAGCTGGATGATCAGCCATGATCATATTGAATGGCGGTGCAGGCTCGAAGGGCCGAATGGCCTACTCCTGCACCTATTTTCTATGTTGAATGGCCTACTCCTGCACCTATTTTCTATGTTTCTATCTATGTTTCTATAAACAGGTTTCCCCTTCCACAGATGCTGCTTAACTGTGTTTCTCCGGCATTCCTATTTTTGTTACACCTTTCTCCTTTTTTGTCAAGCAATTGACAAACACTCCCAAGAAAGAGAGAAGAAACCTTAATCAGTTTGCTACAAGGACATGACAAAAAAGAATACTTGCTCTTTGGACACAAAACAGTGACCAAAATCAAATTACTAAAGCACAATGCAAACCTTGAATGAGAATTAAAAGAAGAATCCTGACAAGTTTGAGCTTTCCCAGCAAAGTACAAGGGTCATTTTTAGGACATGCATCTCATTAAGATGTCTGCTGCATTCAGTGATCAGTATGCTTCGTTTTAGAACAACCTTACCACTATTTCAAAAATGTAGAAATCCAGTAGCTCCCAAAAGTTCTCTCCACTGCAAATATTAAAAGGAGTACATTCTTCTGCATCACAAATTCGTGCCATGAGGAAGAGACAGCACTGTAATCGATTACATTACAACATAGTAAACGCACATGCTCCTTGCTTTGGTCCAGTTTTCAAAGTTCAATCAATAGCTTACTTCATCTTAATTTTTTCCTAAACTAACTTTACATCCCCCGAGAAAGATGAAAACCAGAAAGAAAGAAAAAAGGAAAGAAATGTGCTATGAAGCTTTTAACCACCCACTGGCCTGATTGTATTCACTGATCTTTCAAATTAACATGAATATTTAGGTTGGCTCCTGCACTTTTGCTCTTGGACCTGTGGCTTCAAATGAATGAAGAATCTTGGACAGAAACTGATTTTGGTCCAAATGCTGTCTCCATGAATAACTGATAACAGGTTATACCTCCTCTGAACTGATGCATATTCCATACAAAACCTGCAAGCTGTTCAGCCAGCAGGAGCACTCATGCTCCATTTGGTGCTTATAAACCATCAATGCTCGATCAGTGAAGCCAACTTTGTAGAGGTTGTTAAAACAGTTGGGCCAGAGGCATCTTTCCTCCAACTGTGCACCAGTTTTCTATTAATTCAGGATTTAATTTTCCATTTTTCAATACAACATCCAGACCTCAAATCACAACAGACAAAACAAATGCTAGAGGATATTCAAAATAAATATCTATGCAGTTTGTTTTATATTTACACATCATTATGAATGTTACTACAATGTTGACCACAGTATGATCAAGACTATTGCCATATGTATACTCAACAACATTAAAAGCATATATCGTAATACGAGAAGGATAAATATGCAACATAGGCTGTAACAACCATTGTTTCTGGGCCACATTAGTGTATTAGAGTATTCATTGGTGTATTTGAATACAAGGGCTTCCAAAAACCAGGGCACAGCTTTAGGATTATTACAACTGTAAGAATAAATGAACTGAGAAAAAAAGAAACATGTTAGCATTTCAGAATCACAAGCAAGTGATTAGCTGCTAAATGTTAAGATTTTTTTCCCTTACAAATTCTAGTTGTTTTAAGTAGAACAGGGAAACTGCCAAGTACTGTTAATAAAACTTCTTAAATTCAATAATTTGACATAAATCCAATCTAAATTATGGCAGGGCAGATTATGTGCACGTTTGTGAATGGAAAGCCTTCATGGAGCCTTCTCCAGATTATAAGATTATATCTCTTCAGCTCAAAAATCACCGAGTTGCACCTATGAAAATTGAAGGCTATCTAAAACCCAAACGTGGAAAAGGGTAATTTTTCCATGTTTTATCGAAGAATACAAACTGGCTCCACAAGAAAGCAGGTGCAAGAATAAGAAGGTGTGAATTTTGGAGACTGGTCATCAGGGATTTATGACAGGCTGAGAAACATTATACATGTCCAACAATACAATGTACCAAGTACAGAGAAAAGACAAGAAAAATCATGAGGTCATTTGCCATAAAGGATGGCTGTAACCAATGGAATGCTGCATGAATTGGCATCAGAGCCCAGGTTGTTCACAGTTTATATTAATGACTTGGACTGGAGGATCAAGCATAATATATCCAAGCTAACACAAAGTTGAGTGGCAAATTGAGTTAGAGAGGATTAGTTTGGTTTAGTTTAGAAATACAGCTCAGAAACAGGCCCTTCAGCCCAGTGTCCATACCAACCAGCAATCTCTGCACACCAACCCTATCCTACACACAAGGGGCAATTTACGTTTTTTAAATCGAAGTAAATTCTTCTTGCAGAGTGGCAAATCTTTGGAATTCTCCATCCTGAAAGGAGGCTTGCTCAGTCCATTCATCTTAAATAAAGATCAAAATTTTTCGCAAATATTAAGAGAATCAAAGGATTGAGGATAGTGCAGCAAAATTACACGATGGTAAAAGATTAGCCATCATTTTGATCAATGACAAAGCAGACTCAAAAGGCAAGATGGCCTCCTCCTGCTCTTTATATTCTTAATGTTGCCACCTGTCAACGTTATTAAATAAAACTGGAATTTAATTGGAAAAGTTAGCAGCAACAACCTTAAATCTACTGATTGTTAACAAAAATAACTTGTTTAATTATGTCCTCCACAGAAGAAAATCTACAGAAAAAAGGATTATGGAAATCTTTAAAAATGCTGGAAATCAGGTAGCAGCCTTTTTGACGAGAGTTCATGGACCTGAAATGAAAGGTCTGTTTCTCTCTCCTCGGGTGCTGCTCGAACTGTTGAATTTGAGGCAATCTGCCATATTACCAATGGTCTAGCCAATATTTCACCTTCGATGCAACGTGGTTAACTGTTCAATGGAAATTAGGAATAACAATAGATAGCAATATTTCCAGCAACTTAACAAAAACAAGAACAGTCGTACAATAAGCATAAGTGGCACAAGCACAAATTTAACAAGATAAACTACAAGCATTGGAAAAAAATCCAGGGTGGAGAGAGAAGGGAAAAGGAAACATTGATTGGAAGGGAAAACATACAGTCATGGACAAAAACAGAAAATACCAATAAACTATGAGCAGATCAGACAGCATGTGTGAATTTGGAAAATGATGTTACCTAATGTGATAACAGTAATTGTCATTTTCTGTTTCTGTTTCAAATTTCCAGCATCAGCAATTTTTTGCTCCATATAATCATACAGTGTGGAAACAGGCCATTCGGCCCAACTTGCCCACACCGGCCAATATGTCCCAGTTACACCAGTCCCACCTGCCAGCATTTGGTCGAAATCCCTCCAAACCTGTCCTATCCATGTACCCGTCTAACTGTTTCTTAAATGTTGGGATATTCCGTGTCTCAACTATCTCCTCTGGCAGCTTGTTTCATACATCCACCAACCTTTGTGTGAAAAAGATACCCCTCAGATTCCTAATAAATCTGTTCCCCTTCACCTTAAACCCAAGTCCTTGATTCACCTACTCTGGGCAAGAGACTGTGCATCTACCCGATCTATTCCTCTCATGATCTTATACACCTCTATGATCAACCATCCTCCAGCATTCCAAGGAAGAGTCTCAGCCTACTCAATCTCTACCTATAGCTCAGACCCTCAAGTCCTGGCAACATCCTAGCAAATCTCTGTACCATTTCCAGTTTGAAACATCTTTCCAATAACACGGTGCCCAGAATGAACAGGACTTTAAAAAGATGGTTAATCATAAAGAAATTCCATTCAAGTTAAACTGTTGTGCAGAAACGCAGTGTTCATTATTAACCAGGGGAGTCAGAGCTAACAACAATTATGGATTGAAAGAAACCAGACAGAAAAGAACACTGCAATAATCATCCACACAAGTACTGACAATTAAAGCAACACATCTTTTTATCAATCACTAATGCAGCAGTTTAAAAACTAATTAGATTTATGTCTGACCAAACCAGTTTGAACACCCAGTTCTGGCATTTATTCCAGAGTTCAGACCCATACGCAATGAGTTTGCTAACCATGAGACAACTCATGTTGCTGCAGTTTGCTAGTTTTCTTCACTTATAAAACTAATTTCCTTTTTTGTTTTCATCTGTATTAATTCTCCATTGATGCGTAGGAGACCAAATAGGTCTTGCAAAAAGCAAGCCCTGACATTCTCCGTGAATGGGCAACTTTGGAAATCATGCAACAAAGTCAGTGCATGTAAAAACCTGTGACCACTTTATCTAACACTGATGGTTCTGGTAGATGGTTCTGGTAACCTCCATTGACTTCTCATGAAGACTTGGAGCTGAAACAATCAGTAATGATTTAGTAAGTTGTATTTCAAGGTCACTTAGATTCTGTTCTTTAGAAATAATAATTTTATTAACTTACAAACCTCTTCTCTAGTGGGAAGTGGTATGGTAACTCAAATGCACAATGACATCATTTTTATGGAGAACAACTTAACTGATTTGTTCCATTAATGGAAAAATAGCCGTAGTTTCATTAGACAAGGCTAGTTTGTAGTTATTTCATTGTATTTTCATTTATCCCATTCCCATCGGTATTCCTAATTCCATAGTTTTCAGTTTCCAAGTCCCATGGTTCCAAAACTTAGTTTACCCATCCCATTTATTCATTTTCAAATTTATAACTTATAAACTTGGGAATTTAGAGAAACAAACAAGTTTGGCATGTCATAATTTAAAAGCAGATCATTTACATCAATTATTCATTAAAAAGAAAAGCATTTTAACAGGAGGCATTGGAAAGCTTTTGTCATCTGCTCAAATACTGTATTATAAAACTCCCACACAGAGGTATTAAAGGCGATATGAAGTTCAAATTTATTTGTGGACTGGACACTATGAAATAGTTTTCAATTACATGTTTAAATTAAAATGGAAACAGGTCTTAATTGCAAAGTAAATAAGTTGACAAGTTTACTCCTCACATGGGTCCCTGAAATAAACCAAGTGAGAATGCTGTGTTCTTGTACGTAGTGGTACTGAGTTACTCTTTGGGAAAATAGACACAAAATGTTGAAGTAACTCAGTGGGACAGACAGCATCTCTGGAGAGAAGGAATGGGTGACGTTTCGGGTCGAGATCTTTCTTCGGACTGAGTCAGGGGAGAGGGAAACTAGGGTACAAAGAGAATATGTAGCATGAAAACGACAGATCAAAGCAGACGATAATCAAGGAAATATAGAATGGTTCATTGTTGCTGATGGGAAGGTGACAACGAGACATACAAACAGCAAAATTAATCAGGAGGACAGTGAAGCTAGTCAAACGAGGGAAGGAGAGGGAAATCAAGGGTTACTTGAAGTTAGAGAAATCAATATTCGTACCACTGGGTTGTAAGCTACCCAAGCGAAATATGAGATGCGGTTCCTCCAATTTGCATTTGGCCTCACTTTGACAGTGGAGGAGGCCCAAGACAGAAAGAGGTCCACACCTGGAAAAGCAGATACAGTAGATGATGTTGGAGGAGTGAACCTCTGCCTCACCTGAAAGGAATGTTGGGGTCCTTGGACACTTGGACATGTATTAAATAAAACAGAAAATCCTTATTTTGTCAAAAATGTTTTCCTTTGCCTAGCCCAGGGAAACAAAGACTATTGATAAAGACAGTGGTCCCAAATCAGAAAGAAAACATATCTGCCTCCAGGGCAATTTAGGAACACATAGATGGAGCCAATGGTGTTCAAAAGGACTACCCACTCTGGATGGATTAGTTCAGTTCCCACACCCACTTTCTTTTCAGATCGTTAAAGGATCAACATCGATGGACTCTGAAGTCCAGTTGAGATAAGTTCTATCATTTCTCTGAACACCAATACGCCAGCCAGAAATGATTGTGTTCAGTGCACATTTTTGTTTTAAATATGTCATTAGATTCTAGGGAACACCAGCAAATTCTAGTGTTCAAGATACCTTGCACAGTTACTTCATCCACAGGAAACCAACTTGGTATTTTGAAATAGGATTCCGAAGCATTCTCACAGAACTGCTTGTAAAAAAGAGAAAGAAGCATAAATTTTATGGCAGTACAATCGAAATCACTGCCAAAATTCAGCCCAAGGCAAACTTGTATTTCTCACACTCGAGAGGATAAGAGTTTATGTAAAATGCAGGACTGTAATAATATGCAAATTATGACACTTAAATTCACGTATAATCACAAAGTGTCCCCTTTTCATCAGCAATCGTCATGCAGAATATCAGTAACAAAAGAATATCCATCTACAATGATCTTTAATTCGAGAAAAACTGGAAATCAAAGCCAAAGGAGGTGGCCATTAAGCCCATTGTTTGAGATAGTCTTTCCAGTTCTTGCTTTGTATCTTTGCCGCTCATGAATAAATAATTATTTTAAGAGTTACTGGTAATCATCTGTCTTAAATGCTTTAAAAAATGGTCGAGTGTTTTTAATTAGAAGACATGTACACAAACAGGACCAAGCTTCTGAAGTGATGCATTTGAAAGGTGCCCTGCCCCATATTTCCTAAGCACAGAACAACCAAATCCCATGCGCACACACGCAATTTTCCAGATCTGATAAACCTCAAATCAGTTTATCTTTGAAAATCACAAAAAAACTGCAGATGCCGGAAATGTAAAATTAAAATGCTACACCCATCAGGTCAGATCAGAGAAGCACCACAATTTAAAGGGATCAATATTTGGTTTAAAAAAATAGCTCGTATCAGTACAACAAATTTCAAGGCTGAAAGACAGAAAAACTACAGCTAATTCAATGGTATTCCTGGTTGACGGCAACAGTTGGAGAGAAATATTCGTATTCTCTGAGGCAAAGTTGCCACGTGTGCTTTTGCAAAGAAAAGCTGTGAAAATAAAAAGGTTTTGCCTGCTTTTCCAAGGTGGACACATATGGTAACACACATCAACAACAACAACAACAACAACAACAAATGGTTATTTTTATAAATGCAGAATTGAATTGAATAAATTTTATTAGTCAAATATGTATACATACAAGGTGCCTTGGTGCTTTGCTCGCAACTAACACCACAATATACAGTAGACAATTAAGAATAAAACATTATAATTTAAACATGTGAAGAATGAAATAAAATACCAGAGCAAAAGGAGGCTACAGACCTTTGGCTGTTGAGTAGAGTTACTGCTCGTGGAAAAAAAAGCTGTTTTCATGTCTGGCTGTGGCGGCTTTGACAGTCCGGAGTCACCTTCCAGAGGAAAGTGCTTCAAAGAGTTTGTGGCCAGAGTGAGAGGGGTGAGAAATGATCTTACCCGCTCTCTTCCTGGCCCTTGCAGTGTTCAGTTCGTCGATGGGGGGGGAAAGGTTGCAGCCAACAACCTTCTCAGCTGATCGAACGATGCCTCCAGATGTCATGCTTAATGGCCGAGCCAAACCAGACCACGATGGAGAAGGTGAGAACAGATTCTATGGTGGCAGTATAAAACTGGACCGTCATTGTCTGTGGCAGATTGTGTTTTCTCAGTTGCCGCAGGAAGCCTTTTTGACTAAGTCGATGGTGGCCTCCCATTTAAGGTCCCTGGAGATGAAGGTTCCAAGGAACTTAAATGACTCCACAGATGTGACTGTGGTGTTGTTAATGGTGAGTGGGGAAAGGGGAGGGGGAGCTCTCCTAAAGTCCACAATCAATTTCACCGCCTTAAGAGCATTGAGCTCCAAGTTGTTGCGAAGCCACCAAAACGCCAGCTGTGTCACTTCCTGTCTGTAGGCCGATTCCTCCCCATTCTGGATCAGTCCAATCAGGGTTGTGTTGTGCACAAACTTGAGAAGCTTGACAGAGCAGTCATTGGTGTAGAAGAGAGTAAAGGAGAGGGGAGAGTACGGAGCCTTGCGGTGCTCCTATGCCGAGGGTCTGCAGGTCCGAGATGTGCTTTCCCAGCCTCACATGCTGCTTCCTGTCTGCCAGGAAGTTGGTGATCCACTGACAGAGGGGTTCAGGCACAGTCAGCTGGGAGAGTTTGGAGTGTAGTAGCTATGGCACAATGGTGTTGAATGCAGAACTAAAATCCACAAACTAGGGGTTATCTAAAATGCAAGGAAGAACAATAACATCTTCCCACCAGAACAAAATATTTTCCATGTCAAAGAGTCAGAAGTTTGTAGTCAAATCCATAGAAATTTGTGCCTTGCCTGGCAGCTGTGGTTAGATTAAATGACAGAGGTTTCTTTGCATGATCTCATAGCGCAATGTTAGATCTTTAAAAAAAATCTAAATCAGACAGATGAGATCTGGGTTTAGCATTTCACTTAAAGACTAATGAAGCAGCCTCAGTCACACAGTGGAATGTCAGCACTATTCTGTGCACGATTCTCTACAGTACTCTTCCATTACCAAACAGAACTTTCACTTATATCATACAATGTAGAGGAATATAAATTCACAATTCCAAATCCCAATTTAAAAGAGAAGAAACATCAGGGTTACACCTGTGATTAAATCATGCAACAAAGAGAAATGACTTCATTGACATTTTTTAATTGAAGCTCATTGTTGGTAGCAATGGCATATTTGAACAAGGAACACGGAAGCTTTCAAGGAAACCTCAGTGGGCAGGGGAACGGAGGGGAAGAGGAGGAGGAAATGAAGGGGGAAAGGAAGAGGAAATGAGTCTAAATCATTTTATATTCCTCTACATTGTATGATATAAGTGAAAGTTCTGTTTGGTAATGGAAGAGTACTGTAGAGAATCGTGCACAGAATAGTGCTGACATTCCACTGTGTGACTGAGGCTGCTTCATTAGTCTTTAAGTGAAATGCTAAACCCAGATCTCATCTGTCTGATTTAGATTTTTTTTCATGATAGCGCTCTTTCATTATGGTACCTTACTAGATTTGATTTTAAGGAGAAAACAGGAGTTAACATCCAAAAGTATCACCCTTTAAATAAATTAAATAAATATTTCTCTTCTTCTAGCATACGAGTTACAAGTTGTGCAATACATTGGAAAATATTTCCACTAATTTGCATTGATTTTTCTTACTGAACTGGTGTAGGCATGGACCTCGCAGGCGGAGGGACTGTCCTATGTCTATCCTCCACACCCAGAGAGGCTCCGCGCATGTGCAGGTGTGAGGTTTCATCTTTTGTCTGGTGGCCAGACTCTGGGTTAGGCCAGTGAGTTGTTCTGGGCCAGCGGGTGGGCTTGTACCAAAGCTACTCCCATCAGCTGCCAGCAAGGCAAAGCCAGCTCCAGCTCCTCTTCTCACCACTTGTGGAGTACGTTTGGTGCTGTCATGATGCACAGGTGCTCGGCGATCAGGTAACATTTGGGGCACTGGCAGCAGTGTCAGCTGCACACCCCATGCCCTTTCAGCCACATGTCGAAGTCGTGGTTCCAACAGCAGAAGCAATAGTGTGTCCAGGGAGACTTGGGCACTCTGCCGCCACCTCTCTCTGGTTTTACGTTGCTAGGCACTGAATACTGGTGGTGGTCAAACTCAGGGTTAGGGCTTTGAGCTGCTCCTGGCCAATGGGTGGTTGCTCTTCCACTCACAGAGAGAACTTTGAGTTTGAAGCAGGCGCCAGGCTTGGTAAATGTTACACCAATAAAGGAAGACTTTGCCAGCTGCGACTACAAAAACTCTCCACAGGGTAATTTCACACCATAACTCTGCTTGCTGGGAGAAGCCAAAGCTGCAGTCGGGGAATCGAGTCAATTCACGTCTCTTTTTTCACTTGAACGGCGAACGGAATAAGGGAGTTAAATTGAACTTATCAGGATTGCATCTCTATTTATGCTATACTATAATGACCCAGTATAGATCTGTTTTGTTTAGCGCTTCATTTTCTCGGAATTAATCTAGAGCATGAAATTAGGCATTGGTGTATTTCACTTGAAAATTATAATTCACATTTCCACTAGGAATCACTAAAGGGAACTGTGACAATGCAAACCAAAATAATAAAAATTCACCTTCCATCTATGCATATTCTTATACTTATACCACCTGCCTTTTAAATAGATTTCTTGCTTTTCATTCTTTATTTAACTTAAGATGGAAACACTTACAGTTTCTCCAGCAATTGACTGGTGCTCTTGGCTCGGAAGGAGTCTTTCACATCAAGGTCTCGGATCTTGCGTGCCACTTCTCGAACTTCTCTGCTCAGCTTATTGTATCTGGTAAAACAGAAAGAGTGAAAGCCCTTAATTTTTACCCCAAATATTTAATTCTGCCTTTTCTTTCAACAAAACACAAAATCAAATACAATAGAGTGTGTTGGACGTGACAAAGAAAAGATGTTGAAAGGCATCAGTAAACCATATTTGTAGAAAATAGTTCAACCCTTATTGTGGAGCATTGCAATGGGGATTCTGCAACCCAACCTTTCATCCTCTCAAGTTATGCCAGTTTTTCCATAGTTTTGTAAATTGTGCTTGCACAATGGACAAGGTTAATAAACATGAGACACAGCATCGAAAGACAGAACAGTACAGCACAGGGACAGGCCCTTTGGCCCAATGTCCACTCTGAACATGATGCCGTTAAATAATTTCATCTACCTACATGCGATCCATATCCCTCCATAGCCATGCGCTTATCCAAAAGCCTGCCATTTCTACATCCATCCCTGCCTCTGGCAGCGCATTCCAGGCACCCACCACACTCACTAAAAAAAAAATTGCCTTGCACATCTTTTTAAACTTTGTCATCTCACCTCAAAGCTGTGTGTCTTGCTTTTGATTTTTCCACCCTGGGACCAGGGTCCCAACTATCCACCCTATCTAGTACCGCTCATAATTTATATATTTTGATTAGCTCAGACTTCAATGCTCCAGAGAAAATAATCCACGTTTGTCCAAGCTTTCCTTATACCAAATATCTTCTAATCCAGGTAGCATTTTGGTAAACCTCTTCTGCACCCTCACCAAAGATAGTTGCTGATTTGCATCACACTAAATTCTAAGTGGAAAGGCGAGGAAGAATACATAAAGTAGACAAATGCAAATGTATTCTTAAACCATTTAACAGATTAAAAGCATCTTTTGAACACTTTTCTTAAACTGTGCATTGCAGCCTCAAGTGGGATGACAAAGCTCAGCTCCACACTATCAAATCATCAAACCTTCTGGCTCGACATTCAGTGCAAACCAGGTCTTCATAAAGAACACAACTAACTCGAGGGTTTGAGTAAAAGGCAGAGGTCGAGTAGGCTGGGGCTTGGAGTGAAGGAGGATGAGGGGTGATGTTATTGAGATGTATGAAATCGTCAGAGGAATAAATTGGGTAAATGCACAGAGTCTCTTGTCCATCATGGTCTGGTTTGGCTCAGCAACCAAGCACGACATCCAGAGGCTGCAACGGATCGTTCGATCAGCTGAGAAGGTTGTTGGCTGCAACCCACCTAGTAGATACAGTATTCCATTGTATATCGTGCTCAAGCAATATAATTGGTGAAAAGGCATTAAATTAGCATTCATTTGGGAAAATACAGTTTCCAAAAAGCTTTTGCAGCCAGTTGTTCTGGACTTATCTGAAGCAGCATAGATTCAAACTTGTTTGCATCAGAAAATATAGAAGTGATCAAGGGCAAGGTGACCCTCGTGTTAAAAGCACTCGTTGCCTAATATGGCTGTAGAACATATTATCAGCTTCCTATCAACCAGAGCCAAATACCATTCAAGGCAAAGACTGCTTCAGTTCGAGTTGTTTTGAATGGAATTGAACATTGTACAAAAACAAAATGTCAATATCTAACCTTTGAAGGAAGGTTATTAAAATTAACAAACTGAAAATTACTGGGTCCAAAATGCTGGATACATTTTGCACTGATGTCCTGGATCCAAGATGATTGGCCTCAAATGACCATGTCGGGGAAAAAAAACTGCAGATGCTGGTTTAAATCGAAGGTAGACACAAAATGCTGGAGTACCTCAGCGGGTCAGGCAGCATCACGGGAGAGAAGAAATGAAGAAGGGTCTCGACCCGATTGAAAGTAACATTAGGAAATTTGCAGATGACACAAAGCTGGCTGGCAGTGTGAACTGTGAGGAAGATGCTATGAGGTTACAGGGTGACTTGGACAGGTTGTGTGAGTGGGTGGATGCATGGCAGATGCAGTTCAATGTGGATAAGTGTGAGGTTATCCACTTTGATGGTAAGAATAGGAAGGCAGATTATTATCTGAATGGTGTCAAGTTAGGAAAAGGGGACGTACAACGAGATCTGGGTGTCCTAGTGCATCAGTCACTGAAAGGAAGCATGCAGGTACAGCAGGCAGTGAAGAAAGCCAATGCAATGCTGGCCTTCATAACAAGAGGAGTTGAGTATAGGAGGAAAGAGGCCCTTCTGCAGTTGTACAGACCCCTAGTGAGACCACACCTGGAGTACTGTATGCAGTTTTGGTCTCCAAATGTGAGGAAGGAAATTCTTGCTATTGAAAGCGTGCAGCGTAGGTTTACTAGGTTAATTCCCAGAATGGCGGGACTGTCGTATGTTGAAAGACTGGAGCGACTAGGCTTGTATACACTGAAATTTAGAAGGATGAGAGGGGATCTTATTGAAACATATAAGATTATTAAGGGGTTGGACACGTTAGAGGCAGGAAACATGTTCCCAATGTTGGGGGAGTCCAGAACCAGGGGCCACAGTTTAAGAATAAGGGGTAGGCTATTTAGAACGGAGATGAGGAAAAACTTTTTCAGTCAGAGTTGTAAATCTGTGGAATTCTCTGCCTCAGTGGAGGCCAATTCTCTGAATGCTTTCAAGTGAGAGCTAGATAGAGTTCTTAAGGATAGCAGAGTCAGGGGTCTGGGTAGAAGGCAGGAACGGGGTACTGATTGAGAATGATCAACCATGATCACATTGAATGGTGGAGCTGGCTCGAAGGGCTGAATGGCCTACTCCTGCACCTATTGTCTATTGAAATGTCACCCATTCCTTCTCTCCCAAGATGCTGCCTGACCCGCTGAGTTACTCCAGCATTTTGGGTCTGGCCTCAAATGATCAATCTTTTGTGCCCGGCCCAGCTCCTGGCAATGAAGAATTGCCTGAACCCCCAACGCAGGTTCAGTCCTGACCTCGGGCACTGTCTGTACGGAGTTTTGCGCATTCCCCTTGGGTTTCCTCTAGGTGCTCTCACTTCCTTCTTCATCCCACAGATGTGCAGGCTTGCTGGTTAATTAACCCCTGCAAAATGGTCCGAGTGTGCAGACCAAAATGGGATAACATAGAACTAGTGCGAATGATGGTCAACGTGGAGTCAGTGTGTCAAAGGACCCGTTTCCATGGTGTATCTTTTAATTCAATTCAAGTGGTATACTTGGCCTGAGTAATCAGTGTAAAGTGGGCTACCTCCTCAAAATAATAATAAGGAATGGAAGTACTATCAAACAGCTTTTGTAAAGAGTGAAACAGTTATGATTGGGACAGAAAATGTAGGATAAAAAGTGTTTGCAGAGCAAGGACAACAGACACAGGGAACAGCTGTGATAGAGTGCAGTCCAAAGTTGCCAACATTTCCTTTGGAAAAGATGAAAGCAAAACACTGAAAGAGAGCAAATAAAAAATGTTTACCTGAAATTATTAAATGCCATATTAAGCTGTGAGAGCTTTGATAGACTCAGAGAGAAGTCAAGATGCTATTCCTCATTTTTCCTTCAAGCATTGTTGGTGGGACACCAAAGTCAGAAGGGACAAAGTGGGAACAAGAAGAATTGTAAATACTGCATTGTTAGAAGTCCAAGTGAATTGTTGTTTCACTTCAAATGACTTCTTGGGTTCCCACACACTACATTTTCAGCCCGACCCCTCTGTCGTCAGTCTCCATCAATGCTCCAATACCACTCAAGATATGCTCTAGGAACAGCACCTTATCACTCGTGGCTGATAATCACTGTCCTCAGGGCTTAATATTGAAAGTAACAATTTTAGCTTAACCACCTTTTTCCTCCTCCTCCGGACAGATGTGCAATAACTGTATCAATTTGTTTCTTTTTCCTCTCGAGTTTCTAACTACTAGGTTTTTAGAGTAATTGTTACCGTGACAGCTTTGATCTGCGCCTCATCAGACATTACTTCTGTTCTTTCTAGCCCCCCCACCCCCACCCCACCGCCTACCTACAACTTAAAACATGCTGGTTTTCTCACCTTTTCCATTTGTAATGAAGGGTCATTTAAATTAAATGCAGACTACTTCCTCGCAACTCTGATGTTGCTTGACCTGCTAAGTGCAACTGGCAATTTCTCTTTTTCGCTGCAAATTTTAGCATCTGCAGGTTTTTTTTGCTTCAATCTGGAAAACCTCTGAACTGCTTATAATATATTAACATAACACCTTAAATGAGAGCAATTCTGCTCTAGGTGTGGTCTTTCCAGTGTCCAATAAAACCAAAGTATAAGCTCACTACATTTTTCCTCAAATAGTAACATTCTTTTAGCTTTCCAAATTTCTTGCCGTGCCTACCAGCATTACTAACCTTTTGTAAAACAACTACCAGGACGCCCCAATCTCTTGCCATTCATATAGTTTACTTTCCCTGCCAAAATAGACAAATACACATATTCCTAAACCACACTCCATTTGCTAACTCTTTGCCTACTCGCATAACTCATCTGTATTCCTTTGAAGCAATCAAGGCCAATAATCATACAGGAATTCCCCACCTTCTGCAGGTCTCCCTACAAGTTCCATCCATTGTGCCTTCAAACAACAGTAATGATCATTCTTGATTAAGAGGTCTCAATCATGGAACACCCTTTACAACTGATAATCCTGATTCTTTACCTTCAGTCTGGCTAATTAATAATTGAATCGAATACACTGGCTGAGTTAACAGATTTATTACCGCGGGACTTTTACTCCCAAAACATCTCTCCAGAGAAAAAGAGCTTGTCCCAAGATTAATTGCTTTTTATACAGAGTTAAAAGGGGGTGGCACAGTAATTACTCAACAGCCAATTACAATCTTGCATATCTACCACAGGCATCACATGGTTACAGAGAACAAAACTTGACACTTAACTTTTCAATACATGTCCATATAAGGCTTTATTCCAATAAGGAGTCATTCCTTGTCTTGACAGTTTGCGCTACTCTGCAGCTTTCGTGGGCTTTTACTTCTGAGCTGATAAAGACAACATTCCATTCCAACTAAGCCAACACTAACAGCAAGGCATCCATTTTCCTGCTGAAAACACAGCAGGGCGTCTATTTTATAACTCTTTAACACAGGATGTCAGTATCATTAGCCATTTCAAAACCCAATAGCATCCCTATATTCTCACAACCATACCGCAGCAGTGCATGTATTAGTGACGAACTACAGTAATCTCAAAGACAATGAGGTAGGAAATAAATCCTGACTTTAACAGCACACCAGAATCTAATAAGTAGGGTAAAAGAAACGTACTGCCACAAATGCCAATGTTTTTTTCCTGGCGTTAGTGTGCTTAAATACACTGTTGTATCTCCAAGGCATGGTTATCCCCTGATGCACCAAATGCCTTCTTTGCATAAGAGTGAAGAACAGCAGGCAACCTTAATCGTGTCTTCACCCTATGTCCACAAAGCATATTTCATCAAAAGATACAAATAAATCATCATAAGATGAAGCTGTTCCACATCACTAGCTATCTGGAGGCACAGGAAATACTGTACAACATTTGGCCAAGATGGTCAGTTGAAGTCCAAAAGAAAACCTAACATATTGCTGGTCTGTGCAACCCAGTTCTTCACTAGGCAAACTGAAGCTCTTCAATGCTTTTTTACACATTTTCAATGTCCAGGTTGACAAACAGCTGCCCAAATGTAATTCAATTTAACATGATAACAATGCTTCATAACTTGACACCAAACCTTGCTAATATTGATAAATACTGAATGAAGACCAAGTACATAGCAATACTTGTTCATGAGAATATCGCACTGTTAAATCTGCAGAATGGTTGAATTGTACAATCATTTTCAAAGTACAATCATTTTCTTTTCTCGGCTCAATGCATCATCCTAAAATGAAATGTAAAAATGATAAATCATGATAGCAGACAATGTCACTACACCCCACCTCTAGATTCAGGGACAGTTTCTTCCGAGCTGTTATTAGGCAACTGAACCATCCTACCAACAACCAGAGAGCAGTCCTGAGCTAGTATCTACCTCATTGGAGACCCTTGGACTATCTGTGATCAGACTATTAGACTTTATCTTGCCCTAAACGTTATTCCTTTTATCATGTATCTGTACACTGTAGATGTATGAAAATAACTGCAGATGCTGGTACAAATCGAAGGTATTTATTTCACAAAATGCTGGAGTAACTCAGCAGGTCAGGCAGTATCTCAGGAGAGAAGGAATGGGTGACGTTTCGGGTCGAGACCATTCTTCAGACTGATGTCAGGTGGGTGGGACAAAGGAAGGATATAGATGGAGACAGGAAGATAGAGGGAGAACTGGGAAGGGGGAGGGGAAGAGAGGGACAGAGGAACTATCTAAAGTTGGAGAAGTCAATGTTCATACCGCTGGGCTGCAAGCTGCCCAAGCGAAATACGAGGTGCTGTTCCTCCAATTTCCGGTGGGCCTCACTATGGCACTGGAGGAGGCCCATGACAGAAAGGTCAGACTGGGAGTGGGAGCTTGCAGCCCAGCAGTATGATCACTGACTTCTCCAAGTTTAGATAGTTCCTCTGTCCCTCTCTTCCCCTCCCCCTTCCCAGTTCTCTCTCTATCTTCCTCTCTCCACCTATATCCTTTCTTTGTCCCGCCCACCTGACATCAGTCTGAAGAAGGGTCTCGACCCGAAACGCCTCCCATTCCTTCTCTCCTGAGATGCTGCCTGACCTGCTGAGTTACTCCAGCATTTTGTGAAATAAATAATGTACACTGTAGATGGCTCGATTGTAACCATGTATTGTCTTTCTGCTGACTGGTGAGTACACAACAAAAGTTTTCCACGTGACAATAAACTAAACAAGCTTGATGCGAGGAATGGAAACGTGAAGCCACTCTGCCTATCGTGTCTGGTCCACCATTCAATAAGATCGTGGCTGATCTTTTAGCTTGAAACCAGTTATGGTAAATGGTCAAACTGTAAATTAGATATTGATGGTTGGCATGAATATGGTGAGCCAGAGGCCTGCTCCTGTGCTGCAAGACCAGTTTTTCCACATTAACCCCATCTCTCTTGATTTGCTTTAACATATAAAGTCTATTTATCCATCTTGAATATACACACATATCACAGAATTCCTCGGCAGAGAATTGGAGTCACTACACACTGAATAGAGAAATTCCCTCTTTAGATTTGAGATATAGAGCAGAACCAGGCCGATCACCGATCACCCCATACCGACACACTGGGGAAAATTTACACCTGTTTTTTTAAAACCAAAGCCAATTAACCTACAAACCGATTTATTCACAAAATGCTGGAGTAACTCAGCAGGTCAGGCAGCATCTCGGGAGAGAAGGAATGGGTGACGTTTCGGGTCGAGACCCTTCTTCAGACTGATGTCGGGGGTGGGACAAAGGAAGGATATAGGTGGAGACAGGAAGATAGAGGGAGATCTGGGAAGGAGGAGGGGAAGGGAGGGACAGAGGAGCTATCTGAAGTTGGAGAAGTCGACGTTCATACCACCGGGCCGCAAACTGCCCAGGCGAAATATGAGGTGCTGCTCCTCCAATTTCCGGCGGGCCTCACTATGGCACTGGAGGAGGCCCATGACAGAGAGGTCAGACTGGGAATGGGAGGGGGAGTTAAAGTGCTGGGCCACCGGGAGATCAGTTGCGTTAATGCGGACCGAGCGCAGGTGTTCAACGAAGCGATCGCCGAGCCTGCGCTTGGTTTCGCCGATATAAATAAGTTGACATCTAGAGCAGCGGATGCAATAGATGAGGTTGGAGGAGGTGCAGGTGAACCTCTGTCTCACCTGGAAAGACTGTTTGGGTCCTTTGATGGAGTTGAGGGGGGAGGTGAAGGGACAGGTGTTGCATCTCGTGCGGTTGCAAGGGAAAGTGCCCGGGGTTAGGGTGGTTTGGGTAGGAAGGGACGAGTGGACCAGGGAGTTGCGGAGGGAACGGTCTCTGCGGAACGCAGAGAGGGGAGGGGATGGGAAGATATGGCCAGTGGTGGGGTCCTGTTGTAGGTGACGGAAATGTTGGTGGATGATATGTTGGATCCGCTGGCTGGTGGGGTGGAAGGTGAGAACGAGGGGGATCCTGTCCTTGTTGCGAGTGGGGGGAGGGGGAGCAAGAGCGGAGCTGCGGGATGTAGAAGAGACCCTAGTGAGAGCCTCATCTATAATGGAGGAGGGGAAGCCCCGTTTTCTGAAAAACGAGGACATCTCGGAAGCCCTAGTCTGAAACACCTCATCCCGGGCGCAGATGCGGCGTAGACGGAGGAATTGGGAGTAGGGGATAGACTTTTTGCAGGGGACCGGGTGGGAAGAAGTGTAGTCCAGATAGCTGTGCGAGTCGGTGGGCTTGTAGAAAATGTCCGTCACTAGTTTTTCTCCTGTGATGGAGATGGTGAGGTCCAGAAACGGGAGGGAGATGTCAGAGATATTCCAGGTATATTTAAGGGCAGGATGGAAATTGGAGGTGAAGTGTATGAAGTCAGTGAGTTCTGCATGGGTGCAAGAGGTAGCACCAATGCAGTCGTCGATCTTTAACCTACAAACCATTGGAGTGCAGGAGGAAATTAGAGAAACCCCATGCTGTCAATGGGAGAACATGCAAACTCTGTATAGATAGCACACATAGTCAGGATCAAACCCAGGTCTCTGATGATATAAGGCAGCAACTCAACCGCTACTCCACTGTCCCCAAAATGCCCAACCCCTTATTTTGAAAACATGACCTCAGATTCCAGATAGACTTGCAAAAAGGAACAATAATTTCACCTTGTCATCACCTCCTCAGCTACCATTTGCTTATCAGCATCCGCTTTGGTCTGTTGTTTTCACACCTCATCCTTCCTTATCGCTTAACTCCCTCTCCTCTGATTCTCAGTCTGAAGGGTCTCGACCCGAAACATCACCCATTCCTTCCCTCCAGAGAGAAACTCCTTTTCGCCTGCCCCACTGAGTTACTCCAGCATTTTGTGTATAACTCTCACACACGCACTCAAACATTCACAGACACTCTCACTCTCTCCCCCTCCCTCTCTCTCCCCCTCCCTCTCTCTCCCCCTCCCTCTCTCTCCCCCTCCCTCTCTCTCCCCCTCCCTCTCTCTCCCCCTCCCTCTCTCTCCCCCTCCCTCTCTCTCCCCCTCCCTCTCTCTCCCCCTCCCTCTCTCTCCCCCCTCCCTCTCTCTCCCCCTCCCTCTCTCTCCCCCTCCCTCTCTCTCCCCCTCCCTCTCTCTCCCCCTCCCTCTCTCTCCCCCTCCCTCTCTCTCTCCCTCCCTCCCTCTCTCTCCCCCTCCCTCTCTCTCCCCCTCCCTCTCTCTCCCCCTCCCTCTCTCTCCCCCTCCCTCTCTCTCCCCCTCCCTCTCTCTCCCCCTCCCTCTCTCTCCCCCTCCCTCTCTCTCCCCCTCCCTCTCTCCCCCCCTCCCTCTCTCCCCCCCTCCCCCCCTCTCCCTCCTCCTCCCTTCCTACCTCCCCTCTCCCTCTTCCTCCCTCCCCCTCCCTCGTCCTCTCCCTCCCAATAGACAATAGGTGCAGGAGTAGGTCATTCAGCCCTTCGAGCCAGCAACCGCCATTCAATGCGATCATGGCTGATCACTCTCAATCAGTACCCCGTTCCTGCCTTCCCATACCCCCTCACTCCCCCCCTCCTCACTCCCCCCCTCCTCCTCCCCCTCCCCCTCTCCCTCCCTACCCCCTCCCTCCCTCCCCCCTCTCCCTCTCTCTCCCCCCCCCCCCCGGCCATGGTCCTGGTTGGAGGCCGCGGGCGTGAAGATGTGGGTGCCCGGCCGTGGGCCGTGGGCCGGCAGACTCACATGGTGTAGTCCTCCCTGCGCTGGATGCGGTACCGCCGCAGCACCTTCACTTCACTCAGGTTCCCGTCCGCCTCCCACGAGATGAAGTCCACCTTCTTCAACAGCTTCTGCTCGTGGAAGCGCAGCTTGCGCACCATGGTTGCAGGTCCTGGGCGGGGGCGGCCGGCGCACTGCCTGAGCTCCTCGCAGCGCTGCCGATAGGGCGCTTTCCGCAACTGCCCGCGCCGCGCCTGCAGCCCGCGAGGACCCGTCCCCTCGTGTAAATCAACGCCATGTATTGCGCTGCCTCTACGTCGCCAAAATACCAAAAGTCCATCGTTTTAAGGAGACACAACTCCTTAAAGCAAAACGTTGGAGGAACTCAGCGGCAGCGTCTCTGGAGGGAAATGACAGTGGCATTTCTGGTCAGGAACTTTCTTCACACTATTCCTTCCATCCAACCAGCAGTTTTGTTCAGTTTTTACGGAAGAAAACCTAGATGAATTTCCGTCATTGAACTCACAACAAACTCCAAAAAATTGCAGTTCTTAAGGTAAAAACGAACGGGGTGCAGAAATTATTGGAAGAAACAAAACCAAAGAAGGCATCAGGGCCAGACCAGATACCAGCCAGAGTTTTAAAGAATTGTGCAGCAAGCTACGCTCCAATCTTTCAAAAGATTTTTCAGAAGTCTGTGAATAGTGGAGAATTCCCAGAAGATTGGCGGAATGCTAACATTGTCCCCATCTACATAAAAGGAGATAGTGTAGCGACCATAGAGAATGGTCCAGGTCGTCGAACCCTCGGATTGGCCAGCGAGGTCACGTGGGAACGCGACCGTGGGGATTGGTCCAGGGAGCGACATCGCGGATTGGCCAGCGTGGTCATGTGCGCTTTTGGCGCCAGATATATCAGTTCGGCGAAGTCTTCGAAGAAGACAGTAAGTTTTTGATGGTTGTCCTTTACCTTGTTGTTTAACTCTGTATTCGAATATTGCGGCTGCAATAAACTTCTTCTACAACCAACAAGTTTTCGGACTCGCCATATTGGTGACCCCGACGTGATCTGGACGATCACCGACTATGCAGGAAGCCGACGCCTCGTTGTCGATGGCCGCGCCGGGCACACCGGAGTCAAGCGCGGTAGGCGTTCACCTTCC
This sequence comes from Rhinoraja longicauda, assembly GCF_053455715.1. Classification (NCBI taxonomy): domain Eukaryota; kingdom Metazoa; phylum Chordata; class Chondrichthyes; order Rajiformes; family Arhynchobatidae; genus Rhinoraja; species Rhinoraja longicauda. The sequence goes on along the minus strand of NC_135963.1, from coordinate 39,777,103 downwards.
GTGGTTTTGGACGCACGCACCGCAATCTTGGTTTATACACACCGAAGCTCAATTTCATATAAAGAAGATATCGGACGACTCCACGATGTATTACTACCTCGTCAGCGCTCTATCGTCGGAGACGACCACGCGCGTGATGCGGTTCATCGTTAATCCACCTGCGGAAAGCAAGTACGAGGCCATGAAGAAAGTATTACTGCGAATCTTCGGGTTTAATAAGCATGGTGGTGCGGCAAAACTTCTGCACCTACCGGATCTTGGAGACCGACTGCCTTCCGTCCTCGTGTCCGAAATGATGATGCTAGCCGGTGAGCATACGGATTGCCCTATGTTCGAACAGGCATTCCGCGAGAAGCTTCCTGAGGATGTCCGAATGCTGCTCACGGATTGTTCTTTTAAGGACCCCGAAGCATATGCAGCGAAAGCGGACGCGCTAATAGCGGCAAAAAACAAGGCAAGCGGTTCGATCAACAAGGTCTCGACATCAGTGACCACGCCACAGCGACGGCAAGATGGCGCCGCGTCTCCCGCCAATTCTCTGAAAGCCCGCCAAAAAGATCCGCACAAGCGCGGCTGGTGCTATTATCACCTACGATGGGGTAGCGAATCCCGCAACTGCCGCTCGCCTTGTACCTTCGCGGGAAATGCCTCGGCCGATCGTACATAGGGGCAGTTACGATTGGCCAGAACTGGCGCCTCTATGTCCATGATCGATTCACGGACACAGAATTTTTGGTGGACACGGGAGCCATCGTCAGTATAGTGCCGCCGACCGACCTCGAAACCAGATCGGTTAAGACAGGTCCCACCCTCATAGCGGTTAATGGCAGCCCAATTCGCACTTTCGGTATACGGAAGATGTCCCTTGTGTTAGGCCTCCGCACGTACGAATGGCCATTCATCATAGCCGACGTCAAACAAGCGATCCTGGGAGCAGATTTTCTCTGGGCTTTTTCACTGGTCCCTGATGTCCGCGGTAACGACCTCCGACCCTCCGCCGAAGATGAGCACGTCGCTCCGACAATCGCCTCCTCGCCCAGCCCTACTGTCCAGGCCGTCGTCGCGGCCCCCGACTCGTATGCTGAGATTCTGGCGGAGTTTCCAGAGCTGCTCATTCAACGTTTTGACACGTCTTCGGCCAAGCATGGCGTGGTCCATCACATCCGCACCGAAGGCCCTCCCGTTTTCGCTCGGGCCAGGAGACTACCGCCAGACAAACTGGTGGTGGCACGGGCGGAGTTCAGGAAGATGGAGGAAATGGGAATTGTCCGTCAGTCTGACAGCCCGTGGGCCTCGCCGTTACATATGGTCTCCAAGGCATCTGGGGGGTGGAGACCATGTGGCGATTATCGGCGTCTCAATGCTGTCACCACGGCTGATCGCTACCCCATACCGCACCTACAGGACTTTTCATCTGGGCTGGAAGGAGCGGTGGTGTTCTCCAAAATCGATTTGGTGCGAGGATACCACCAGATCCCGGTGCGACCGGAGGACATACAGAAAACTGCAACGATTACTCCGTTCGGGTTGTTTGAATGGTTGCGTATGCCTTTCGGTTTAAAGAACGCGGCACAGGCTTTCCAACGACTGATGGACCGCGTGGGCCGGGGTTTACCCTTTTTGTTTATTTATTTAGACGACATCCTGGTCGCCAGCCCCTCGGTACAGGAACACCAGGCCCACTTGCGGACCGTGTTCCAGCGGCTCCAAGACCACGGGCTCATTATCCAACCCTCCAAATGTCAATTCGGCCTTCCTGCTCTTGATTTTCTAGGGCACAGAATTACCCCTGCCGGCGCCTCCCCTTTGCCCGAAAAGGTGGAGGCTATCCGGGCATTTCCTAGGCCCACCACAGTAAAAGGGCTACAGGAGTTCGTAGGCATGGTTAATTTCTACCATAGGTTCGTCCCGGCAGCTGCGCGAGTCATGCGCCCGCTTTTCCAATGCCTTGCAGGGAATCCGGTAGAGTTGATATGGTCCCCGACCGCAGAGTCGGCTTTTACAGCAGCTAAGGCAGCCTTGGCAGACGCCACCATGTTGGTCCACCCGAGCCCCTCCGCCCCCACGGCCCTGACGGTTGACGCCTCTGACGTGGCGGTGGGCGGGGTTCTGGAGCAGCAGGTCGGTGGCCGTTGGCAGCCTTTGGCGTTTTTCAGCCGGCAACTAAATTCGGCTGAGCTGAAGTATAGCGCATTTGACCGAGAGCTTTTGGCCCTCTATGTAGCTGTTCGTCATTTCAGGTACTTCCTTGAGGGCCGCCCATTTGTGGCCTTTACGGACCATAAACCATTAACATTTGCTTTTTTCAAATTGTCTGACCCATGGTTGGCCTGCCAGCAGTGGCACCTGACGGCTATCTCCGAATTCACCACCGATGTCCGTCATGTCGCGGGTAAGCTTAATGCCGTTGCTGACGCCCTGTCTAGACCTGCTTTTCCCCCTATTTCGGCGGTGGACTGCGAAGTGGATCCCCAGGAGCTTGCGGAGGCACAGCTTCTAGCGGATACCGCTTCGGCATACCAGTCCACCACTTCGGGATTGAAGTTGGCCCAGGTAGCTTGTGGGTCAGAAGGCACAAAAGTCTGGTGCGATGTTTCTCTTCCCCGTCCCAGGCCGGTAGTACCGCCCTCCCTTCAGCGCCGGGTTTTCGATGCCATTCATGGGCTGGCGCACCCGTCCATCCGCTCCACCTCTGCTTTGGTAGCAGCTCGGTTTGTCTGGCATGGCCTACGGAAACAGGTAACGGGTTGGGCGCGTGCCTGCGTTCCCTGTCAGACCGCTAAAGTCCAGCGCCATGTCCAGCCCCCCGTACAGGATTTCGAGGTCCCTGCTGTTCGTTTTTTCCACATCCACGTGGATTTGGTCGGTCCTTTGCCTTCCTCCCGGGGCTACACCCACCTCCTCACGGTGGTGGATCGGTTCACCCGGTGGCCAGAGGCTTTCCCTTTGTCCGATATTTCGTCAGCGTCTTGTGCTAGGACTTTGGCCCTTCATTGGGTAGCTCGTTTCGGGGTCCCGGCAGTTATTACCACTGACAGAGGCCCACAGTTCACTTCGTCCCTCTGGGCCGCGCTCGCAGAACTGTACGGTTCCAAGTTACAACCCACAACTGCATATCACCCCCAGGCAAATGGACTCGTAGAAAGGTTCCACCGTCAACTTAAGGCGTCCCTCAGTGCAAGGCTTGAAGGCCCGGACTGGGTAGACCAGCTCCCTTGGGTTCTTTTGGGCATCCGGACTGCTCCTAAGCTAGATCTCGGTGCGTCGTCCGCGGAGCTAGTATATGGCTCGACACTTCGAGTACCCGGAGATTTGTTTCCGGACCCTTCAGACCTGCTGCCTACAGTCCCATCAGTGTTAGCATCTCTCCGGGAACGGGTGGGCTCCCTGGCTCCAGTTCCGACTTCACGTCATGGGTGTCCCATGGTACATGAACCGCCTTCCCTGAAGGACTGTGAGTTTGTTTTTCTGCGAAAAGATTCCCATCGCGCCCCGTTGCAGAGGGTCTATCAAGGGCCGTTCCGGGTTTTGCGTAAGGGAACGGCTACCTTCACCTTAGACATGTGCGGCAAGAGTGAGCTCGTCTCGGTGTCCCGGCTCAAACCTGCACATTTAGATCCGGATCAACCAGTCCTGGTCGGTCAAACCCCTAGGAGAGGCCGACCTCCGTTAGTTCCGCTCAGTCCAGGACCCCCCGTTCCGACAGTTCCTCCAGGACCCCCCGTTCCGACAGTTCCTCCAGGACCCCCCGTTCCGGCAGTTCCTCCAGGACCTCCCGTTCCGGCAGTTCCGCCAAGTCCGGAACCCCCGGCTCCTGTGGTTCAGGCTGTCCCTCTCCGTACTCGTTATGGTCGCGAAATCCGGCTCCCTGCTAGGTTCCGCACCTCGGGTTCTGGGGGGGGTCATGTAGCGACCATAGAGAATGGTCCAGGTCGTCGAACCCTCAGATTGGCCAGCGAGGTCACGTGGGAACGCGACCGTGTGGATTGGTCCAGGGAGTGACATCGCGGATTGGCCAGCGTGGTCATGTGCGCTTTTGGCGCCAGATATATCAGTTCGGCGAAGTCTTCGAAGAAGACAGTAAGTTTTTGATGGTTGTCCTTTACCTTGTTGTTTAACTCTGTATTCGAATATTGCGGCTGCAATAAACTTCTTCTACAACCAACAAGTTTTCGGACTCGCCATAATAGGATAAATCCTACAAACTATCGCCCAGTTTCACTGACCTCCATATCACGCAAGATTCTCGAACATATAATCCACCGACATATCATGAACCATATTGACTTCCACAAGGTACTAACAAACCACCAACATGTTTTTAGACAAGGTTGATCATGTGAAACCCAACTGGCGGGACTCATCGATGACCTAGCCAGGTCACTCGATAACACGGGTCAGACTGACCTGATTATATTAGACTTCAGTAAGGCTTTTGATAAGGTTCCCCACAAGCGGCTCCTGTGCAAGCTCAACCATGTAGGAATAGACGGCAACCTCCTAAAATGGATTGAGACCTTTTTGACAAGGAGACACCAGCGAGTTCTCTTGGAGGGGGAGACGTCTATTGAAACTCCTGTGACATCACGTATGCCACAGGGGACTGTCATGGGTTCATTGCTCTTCCTACTGTGTATCAATGACGTTCCGAATGCAGTTTCATCCAGAGTTCGACTTTTCGCAGATGATGCCATAATTTATAGAGGGATTAAAACATCAGAAGACAGCTTGTCCTTACAGAAGGATTTGGATGCTCTCTGTGAGTGGGGGGAAACCTGGCAGATGTCATTCAATACAACCAAATGTTATACCATGCATGTCTCACACAAGACTAAACCACTTTTTATTGGAATACAACATGGGAGGCCATACATTACTTGCTGTCGACCATCAGCCATATCTAGGAGTCGAATTAAGCAAAGATTTAAGTTGGGCGATGCATATTGGTCAAGGGTCCAACAAAGCAAATAGAATGCTCGGCCTTCTTAAAAGAAATTTTCACACATGTAGTACATCTGTCAAAGAGAACGCCTACAAGTCCTTGGTCAGGCCCAAATTGGAGTATTGTGGGGCTGTATAGGATCCTTTCAACAACAACAACAAGATCACCCTGGAGAAAGTACAACGCCGAGCAGCTCGCTTTGTATGTAATGACTACAAGCGGGAATAATATGCTGACTTCTCTCGGATGGGATACCCTAGAGCTCCGCAGAATCAGGCTAAGACATATTGCAATTTACAAAGAGATTCACAAAATCACGCCATCAAATCTCCTGTCATCCCTGAGCACCAACTGCCATAAAACGAGACAAAATACATCATCAACTTGCTGAATTTCAATAAACTTTGCTACCAATATTCCCTTTACCCCAGGACGATAAGGGAATGGAATATGTTACCTCCCAACACACATGCCACTCCCGATGTTCAGTCATTTAAAAAGGGGATTGAGCAACTAGATCTCCACAACTTGGTCAAAAAGGCCCACTTCAAAATTTAATCACTACTCTACTCACTCCGACCTGCACAAGATAACCACTTATGAGGTATATGCGCAGTAACCAACCAGAACCAGAATCCCGCCTGACCCGCTGAGTTCCTCGGCGTCTTTTTTTTTGTTGCTCCCGATTCCAGCGTCTGCAATTTCTTAAGTTTTCCGTAAAATCGAGTCGTAGAGAGATTTTAAACTTTGGCTATTCTGTGTATCAATAGAGCGATTTTTCTAATTTTTTCAATTAGCTATTCGAGTCAAAAAATTGCATCAAGGTTGGCGGGGTGGATCACTGTTTAGTGGGGACGCAAGAAATTGCAGGTGGCTGAAGAAGGGTCTCGACCAGAAATGCCTGTCGATTTCCCTCCACAGATGCTGCCTGACCCACAGAGTTCCTCCAGCATTTTGTTTTTTACTTTTGAATCATCGTTTACTCCAAAGATACTAGAGGAGCAAGATGGACCACTCCGTCAAAAACGCGTGCACTGACGTGTTGTACGCAATGGTGGGGAACATCTGCCATTTTAGTAGACAAAACCCACAATTCGCTATGCCTCTCGCAGTGTAATCAGTGTTGTGGGGGAACAGTATGTGTGATGATACCATTAAAATGCAGAAAATATCTCATCTATCAACTCACTTTTTTTTTGTTATTTTTCTTTTTATATGTTTTCGCCCTACTTAATTTCTCTGATTTCATTATTTCTTACTGTTTGTGCCCATTTCCCTCCCATCCTTCCTCCCCAGCCCCATCTTTTGTGCAGATTCCCTTGTATTTCTTAAACACACCCTCTGCACACTTTTCCAAATTTGACCTAGGGTTTTTTAGCAAGTATGGTGGGTCAAGCATACAATAGATCTTGTCTCCCCCGTGGATGAACAAAGGATGATCTTCTGTTACACCCAATTTTGTGTAGATTCGAACATTGCTTGAGCCTCAGTCGTAAACCACAGCCTTAGGCTGTAGTCCAATGGCCTTCACCTTTCGTAAGCATTCTTTTAGTAATGTTTCCAGTTTGTCAGCCGCTGTGGTGTCTCGCGACAGAAAGTAACCTGGAGGTTGTTTCCATTTTCCCATCAAGCCTCTAACCATGAAGTCGAGAGCATGGTTGGCAGGCCATGATGTCTTCCCTAAGGATCCAAAGTCTTCAAAACCCTCTACTGAATCTTCTGTAATATTGTATGAGTCCTGCACATAGACTTATTTCATCAAAGGACGCTACACAGAACGTTTCCATCTCTGTCATTCCTGCTACCGGGTCTTTCAAAAGTTCAAAGACATTAGAGGGAAACCCAGGACTCACTTCGATATTACTCAACCACCTACGCAGTGGTGCGATTGATGGAAGTGTGAAAATGCGCTGGCAGAACTGGTATGCACGGGGACTCTGGTGGTAGAGGGACAAGACAAGGACCTTGTCTGAATAACTCCATCGTCTTCCTCTTGATCCTCTAAGTCCAGACGCATTCCGCAATTGTGCCTCAAAGAAAGACAGTGCTGGTTTATGTAGGAATTCACCTGCTCCTCTGATCGTCACTAATTGTTTTACTTTCTTTAGTTTCCTTGTCTATTGATCTTTTCAACAGAGCGTTGGAACCGCATTCCATTGTAGCCTGTTCTTGGTCTGCTTGTTGGAAAAATAGTGAAGTTCGAAGTGTTCTGAACAAAGACAGCAGTTGTTTGACAAGTACTCCGGAGTTCGGTGTAGGAGATCTTGTCTACGAGTATTCTGGACCCACTGGTCAAACAACACAATCATGACTTCAATGAAGGATCCAACAAGGAAAAGGAAGAAATGTGCAGAGAAGAGGTAAAGTTCATGGATATTATGAATTGTTTGGCAAGGATGACAGATGGACATTATAGATTTCCCTTTTAAGCAGGAGAATACCAGCATGCCGAACAACCGTTGCAGAGCAGCGTATCCAGAGCTTGAAACGCAAGTTTAGTAAGAATGAGAAGTTTTGTAATGAATATACATCTTTCCTCACATAAATGATTGATAATGGTTAAGCTGAAAGGGTACCAATGGACCAGCTGAATCAAAGTGATGGAAAACTCTGGAACATCCCTCATCACGGGGTGTATCAGTCAAAGAAAGGAACCATAAGAGTGGTCTTTGACTGTGCAGCAGTCTTTAAGAGTACATCACTTATCTGCTAACTACTGCAGGGTCCAGACCTAACTAACTCACTCATTGGAGTTCTCATCAGATTCAGACAAGAGCCGGTTGCTTTGATGGCGCATATTAAAGCAATGTTTCATCAGGTCAAGGTATCAGAAAAGCATATTGACTATCTGCGATTTCTGTGGTGGCCTGACGGTGATGTGCACAAGATCTTGTTGAATACTGGATGAAGGTACATCTTTTCGGAGCCGTGTCATCACCAAGTTGTGCAAACTTTGCATTGAGAAAGATTGCTGAAGATAACGGAGCATACCTTTCGCAAGAGGTGATAAACATGGTAAAGGACAACTTCTACATGGATGATTGTTTACAATCCATGCCTTCAGAACTGGAAGGAGTCCAAATGGTAAAAGACCTAACTGAGATCTGCCAAATGGGAGGATTTACACTATCAAAATGGATCAGTAACAGCAGTGCTCTATTAATATCCATTCCTCAAGCAAGTAGAGCGAAAGAGATAAGGAGTTGGACTTGGACCAGGACAATCTGCCGATGGAAAGAGCATTAAGATTGCACTGGTGCGTTGAAACAGATATGTTCAAGTTCAAAATTGCTGTACAGGAACGACCGTACAACAGATGTGGCATCTTGTCTGTAGTCGGCTCCATCTACGATCCTTTAGGATTCCTAGCACCATTTACTCTGCCAGCTAAGCTGATTATGCTGGAACTCTGCAAGGCGAAACTTGGTTGGGATGACGACATACCCCAAACTTTTTCTCAGCGAAGGACTGGTGGCTTAAAGATTGAAGAATCACTGCAGTAGATTAGATGTCAATAAATAGTGCATGCTTTTTGATTATGTATGAAGTTCTTATAGTTCCTTTTAATGTTTATTAGTAATTGTTGCGCTATACACATAACAATTAGGGGCCGGTGTGTAGGAGCCATTTTGCATTTATTAGTTATTTTAGTATATTATATTATTTTGTATCCTGCTGTATTATTTTGGACACTAAGAGGTTAACACTATGCTTATGTATATAGTCTGGGCAGAGCCAGAGATCTTCCAGCACTGACGTAATGCTTCAGTTCACGCGAAGGATTTTAACTATAAGAGCCTACTAAAATAATAAGATTTTGGTGGCCAAAGAAAATACAAGAAGTGCCAACCGGATATAAGGTCTGGTAGTTCATATAAGTCACGATGGAACCACGGTAGGATATTAGATTTTTACCAAACTAATCAATAACAGGCTAATATGTTTTATTGCAACTTCAAATAAACGACTAACTAACTGAATCATCGTGGAGATCTCTTTGTGGTTGGTTATTTGGTCAAGAAGATATTGTTCCTTCGTCAATGGCCGCTTTGGGGCTTTATAAGAAAGACGAGAAGTGGACCATAATGTCGTAAAAATCTACCTTAGCTGGGGCGATCAGCTTGAATTTACTCTTCAGAAGTGTTCAGCCAGAACTTGCCTTCGTTAGCGACGAAGCGTGAGAGCTTAACTGACCTGGAGGGATTTATTGCGGAAGTTTCTCAACCGAAGAATAGAACCAGCTATCCTCGGTGGCTGAAACATAAATCTGTCTCTAGAGTGATTTGAAGTTTATTAGCTTGCAAAGAGACTGAAGTTGTGTGACGATGGAAACTAAGATTGTTTGTCGCTAAAGGTTTGAAGATAAGAAATCGATATCTGCGTTAAATTGGTTTATAAGAAAGCCTGTTAAATGCAGTAAGCCTTTTTGGAAAGCTGTTTTCTATAACTGGTACTGAAAAGTTTGAAATGCGACCCACAAAGAGACGACCTTGAGAGTGGCTGGTTATCAGTCTTGTTTGGCATTCCATTGAAGATAAGAACACAGCTGCACGTCTTCAAGAAGGACAGCATGTCCGTAACTAAATCTGATGTTCTGTCACAAGGTGGCGACATCGGTACAAGGCCTAAAGTGGAGAAAAGAGCCACTAAACTTCCACCTATAGGTCTGAATTTAGCCGATGAAAAACATGAAAAAAAGAAGAAAAGTAAATGGAAACAAGCTAACGGGTTAATGGAAAGCACTAAAGAACTAATGAAATCAGCTGAAAAGGTACATGACATGAGGTGCGATTCAACATGATTCAATTTAACCACCTTAAGGACGAAATCAATGAAGAATATGAAGCATTGAAATATTATAACCATCTGCAGGAGAACTTGAAAGGCAAGACAAATGGATGCGCCAAGTAAGGGACACTCTCGATGAATTTGATCAGGAAGTTGATGTGTGGATATACCAAGTTGGTCATAGGTCACACCCCCCCATTGTCGAGAGTGCCTCATGCCAGGGTGGTGTAGACGTAGATTCCATCAGACCTGAAGATACTGGTTCAAATATCTCAAACTCTAAATTGAGCATCAAATCTCGTGCATCTTCGACGCGCTCTGCTCGTAAGGAGGCTGTGGTCGAACTGGCTGTTCTTGCAGGGCAAGCTGCGTTCTTAAAACAGAGGCATGAGATTGATGCACAGCAATTAGAAATGGAAGAAGAATGGAACAGAAGCCAATTAGAGATGGAAGAAGAACAGAAGAGAAGGCAATTGGCAATAGGGAGCGAATGGAAGAAGAGGAATGATCAATTGAGAAGAGAGAAAGAATGATTTGAACTAGAGACTGAAATGGCAACAGCCAAGACAAAACTCAGTGTACTCGGTGCTCTGAAATCAAGAAGCAGCTCAGTAGTATCTGATAGGAGGAGTTCTTATCTGGGCAGGGGAGTTGCTCAAAGCCAATTGTCAGCTAAACTGGAACCATCTGCAGCTAGATACTGGCATGGTCAGGAGCAACAGGTTGTAGACCGAAACAAACAACTTCGAGAACATATGCTAAAGGTTAACACTATGCTTATGTATATAGTCTGGGCAGAGCCAGAGATCTTCCAGCACTGACGTAATGCTTCAGTTCACGCGAAGGATTTTAACTATAAGAACCTACCAAAAATAATAAGATTTTGGTGGCCAAAGAAAATACAAGAAGTGCCTACCGGATATAAGGTCTGGTAGTTCGTATAAGTCATGAAGGAAATACGGTAGGATATTAGATTTTTACCAAACTAATCAATAACAGGTTAATGACAAGAGACATGCCAATATGTTTTATTGCAACTTCAAATAAACGACTAACAAACTGAATCGTTGTGGAGATCTCTTTGTTGTTGATTATTTGCGTTCCACTATCCTTTGTCAACGGCAGCTTTGGGGCTTTATAAGAAAGATGAGATGCTGGCTGTAATACCTTCTTCAGATTATGGTTGATTGTTTCCTTCGATGTGATTTACTGCACTAACCCCATATCCCTTGATTCCCTTAGTAATCTATCTGATCTAGAGTATATTCAATGAATGAGCCACAACAGCCCTTGAATAAAGCGAATCCATTTTACAATGTATAACTGTGTCGCTTGCTAAAATTTCAGCAGGCATCAAGTATTTTCTTGCTACAATGGTCAAACATTCTTGTTCTCCATCAATCTAAGAAACAATTTGATTGTGGTAATAAATTAATGTAAATAGATCCTTGCTAAAACTTCTCAAGCAGTTACCAAACTTCTCAACTGATAGAAATAACCATTAATGTGTGAGTCCAGTTGTTGAACAATATTCAATAACATTTAAGAAAGGTAGAAAAAAAGAAAACACTGGAAACACTCAGGCAGCATCTGTGGGAAAATTTAAAAAAGAGTTAATAGTCACAGCAGGACACAGTGCAAAACAGGTCATTCAGCCTACCATGTCAATGCTGGCCACCATCTAAATTGTGTAAATTATCAGAATTTGTTCGCAACCTTCGATGCCTTGACAACAACATGGAATGGTGACATTTCAGGTTGGGACCGTTCTTCAGACTGTAACCTGGAAAGAAACCTGGAAGAGAGGAGGAGTTGGGCAAATCCTGGCAGGTAATAGATTGATACAGATGAGGAGGGCTTTTTGATAGGAACATGGTTGGACAAAAGCTGGAAATGAAAAACAAAGGTGTGAGACAAGAGGACTGAAGAGTTGCGAAGCGAGGAACAAATGGAGCGGAAAGGGGTGGGAAGAAATAGGTGTGAGTCCCGGCGGGCCACAGGGGAGGGCATGAGGGGTAGAGGGGAGAAGAGAGGGAGGGTGATGTAGTAACCTAAAATTGGAGAATTCAATGTTCATACCATTGGGTTGTAAGATACCCAAGTGGAATATGAGGAGCTGTTCCTCCAGTTTGCACCATTAAACCATTCCTCTCCCCCATTACCCATATATTAATTATTCGTTGAATAACACTTCAGTTGAAAACAATTCATCTTTGTCTTCAGATTCTTTATGGTCTTCCAATCGCTGTAATCTCCTGCAGCCCTGTAATCCTGAGATTTCTGTCCTCTTGGTTGACCTTGAATTTAATCACTCCACCTTTACCAGTTGTGCCTTCAGCTGTCATGACCCTGAGCACAAAATCCTCCTTAATCCCCATTAAAACAACAAAAAACAACAAAAAATTCTGGAGATACCTAGCAGGTTAAGCAGCAACTGAGGTGAGTGAAAGAAAGGTAATTTTTCACGTCAATAATCTTTAATCAGAACACCTGCCCTAGTCTGCCCTAGTATATCATTTCTGGCTTTCTGTCAAACTTTCCTCTCTAAAGCACCATGGAATACTTTGCCATATAAAACCACTTCATTTAATATGAACTGTTGTTGTTGCTAACTCAGGTGCAGGATATTTGCTTTCTTGTTTGATCTTAAGCAAGCAAGCAGCTTCCAAACAATTCGTGATCTTCATTGATCCTGTACAAGGCAATGGGAATCAGATTCAAGCCACACGGTGTTCACAGCCACTGGTCATAATAAAAGCAAAAACGGTGAAAACACTCAGCTGGTCAGGAGCCGGGGACCTGAAACGTTAACTTTTTTTGTGTAGGAGCCTGCAGTGTGGAGCCTGTGGGCCTGGAGCTGAGCCTGAAACTCAGCCAACAATGGACCATTATGGGCTCCACCTTTCCTTGTTCATCGATGCCAGCTTTGATTTGTTCTGAACCTTTTCATACCTCCAGTTTCTCTTTTCCTGTCGGAGGAAGACGTTTTCAGTCTGAAGAAGGGTTTAGACCTGAAAAGGTGCCTGTTCCTATACTTCAGAGATGCTGCCTGACCCGCTGAGTTACTCCAGCATTTTGTGTCTATCTTCGGTGTAAACCAGCATCTGCAGTTTCTTCCTACAAGTTAACTATTTTTCCTCTTTCTGCAGATTACTAAAACAACTACCGATACTGACCCAAAGTGCTTTGACCTGAGACGTTTACTCTGTTTTGTCCCACCACAGATCCTGCCCATGTTTGTGGAGTATTCCAACATTTTCTATTTTTATTGCAGATTTGCAGCATCTGCTGTTTTTTTGATTTTCTTCCACTTTTCCCAATGTTCTTGTTTCACAAGTTACAAGTTAGGGTCAGGGCCAGATAAACATAGTAGCAAAAGTAGCATTTGCAACGGGCCCCGCACTTTCGAGGGCCCCTTGCTGTGTTGCGCGTGCCGCTCCCCACCCGCCGCGGTTAGAATGTGTTGCCAACGCATTAGTTAGAATGTGTTGGCTGCGGGGCTGCGCGGACCAATGGGCAGCCGGCGAGTCACCGCCCAACTGCCAACCCCGAGACACAGACCCCCCCCCCCCCCACCACCAGGGGTGCAGTGCAGCAGGAGCTCACCGGAGCGCCCTCTGGCAGCTCTGGTTTAAAGAAAGGTCGTGATCCGACACATTCCTTTGCTCCAGAGATCCCGCTAAGTTTCTCCAGCTTTCTGTGTCTATCTTCGGTGTAAATCAGCATCTGCAGCTTCTTTCGACACGTAACTTCCCGACGGGCCACGGCTGTGGACTGGTAACGCGGCCGGAGGCCTTTATCGCGACGCCGCGGTCTCGATGTCTCCCGAATCGCCGCGTAGAAGCTTGGATCGGGGCCCGGCCAGGGCCTCGCGGGTAGAAGCCCGGGTCGGGCGAAGCGGCCGACGGAGCCCAGTTGCGGGTCGACACCACACAGTCGTGAAGAGGGGCGTCGACAGCAGTGAGGCCTCAGATGTGGCAGCGGTGAAGCCTCGCGACGATAGGACCGCGGCGTCGGCAATGCCTCGCGGGTCGACCCACAGTCACGCTCAATGAGAGCATGGAGGACCGCCGTGAGGGGAGGGACGGTAAGAACAATGGAGGACCAGGCGCAGAGGGATCGCTGTGGGGGATTTCTGGGTGGGACAAAAGCTGGAGCCGCCAAGCTTTGTAACTTTGTCATTTTTTGTACACTGATTCAAACTTGAGATTGAAATGCATTAAAAACTAAGATGCTTGAAATATGAAATAAAAATGTAAAAAATGCTGGAAACACCCAATCAGACAGGCAATATTATAATAAGAGAAACGTTTAGCCCGACATTGTAGGCCCGGACAGTGTAGGCTAACTAGGGTTGCCAACTGTCCTGTATTAGCTGGGATATCCCGTATTTTGGGCTAAATTGGCTTGTCCCGTATGAAACCATCCATGTCCGATATTGGGCCCAGGAGGGGGTGGGCGCTGTAGGCCCGGACGCCGCCTAACGGAGATTGCGTAGCAACCCGCCTCCCGTCCTGGGGGTGGGGGTGGGGGTGGGTGGGGGGGGGGGGGTAAGGAAGAGTCCTGTCCCGTCCTGGTGCGGGGATATTCAGTGCGATGGGTAGACGGCAGCGGCTCTCCCACTGACGGCCCTCGGGGGGGCCAGAGCATGTTGCTGCGCCAATGCCGCTGGACTCTGGGCGGCATGGGGAAGTTGCTGAGCCGGCTGGGGGAGAAGGGGGACAGGGAGCCGAGGGCAGACCCAGCGCCAGGCCTAGACTTCGGCCTCTACCTCCACCAACACCCGGCCTCACTGCCGCTGCTGCTGCTGCCGCCTTTCCCCCTGGCCCACCTCAGGCTCACGGTTACCTGGTTTCCAGGCCCTGGCTCCGGCTGCTAACCTCGGCACCAGGCCTGGCTCGCCCGCTGCTACGGAGTCGGCAAACCCGCCCCCAAGAGACAAGCGTCTCATGGAGGTTCAGCCAGAAGATGGAGAAAAAAACTGCACAGGCTTGTTTAAATCGAAGGAAGACACAAAATGCTGGAGTAACTCAGCGGATTAGGCAGCATCTCTGGAGAGAAGGAATGGGTGACGTTTCGGGTCGAGACCTTCTCCCTTTGGAGGCCCGGGCGCCGCCTAATGGAGGTTGTTGTAGCAACCCGCCTCCTGGCCCGGGCGGCCGCCATTGGTGGAGCGGGAGCATGTGCCCACTGGCTGGGTGAGGTCACGTTGGGCGCGGGCGGTGACGTAACCTTGTCCCGTATTTAGGGCCCCTTTACAACATACTCGACCAAGTGGACCCTTTGGGCCCAAACCTCTCCTGCATTGGTGCAGCACCCTCTCCTCCCCCCCTCCCCCTCCTGTGCAGAGTTTGTACGTTCTCCCTGTGACCATGTGTGTTTTCTCCGAATGCCCTGGTTTCCTCCCACATTATAAAGACATGCAGGTTTATAGGTTAATTGGCTTCGGAAAAATTGTAAATTGTCCCTAGTATGTCGGATAGTGCTAGTGTATGAGGATCGCTGGTCAGGGTGGGCCTGTTTCCACACTGTATCTCTAAACTAAACAAAACTAAAAGTCTCACAAAGCGCCCGTTATCTGTAAATAAAACATGTCCAGCCCCTTTATAGTGTATCTCAGCCTCCCATTCCCAGTTGTTTCTGCTTTAGCAGCAGATTTTCAGCAATCGGTTTTCTGTTCTCCTGTGCTACTCTGGCTGCTGCCTTCATCGTAGTCAGCAAGACTGGAAACAACGTGGCACAGTCCTGACCCCTGTGGCTGACTGCCACACTGCATGGCACATTCATCCATGCTGCGGATTGTTTTAATCCTCTTTGTTCATGAGTTCAGAGACACAGCACAAAGGTTAGTTGGCTACAGTTGGCACAAGTTGCTTCTGAACTGCTGAGAGGAAAAGGGAGGATTGTGTATTGGCTCGTGTGGGTGGGCTTTGTGGGATCAGATTACAGTGCTTGAAATTCTTTCAATAAAGAAACTTGGAAAACTACAGAAAGAAATACAGCTGTACCTTCCACCCATAACTGATCTACAGTGTGGCACTGCTTGTAGAGAAATAATATAAACTGTGATGCAAATGGAGATCATTCAGTCCATCTTGATTGAGCTGACTGACTCCTGACCGAATCAAAGTCCATGTATGTGAATTCTCTGTCAAATATGGAGAAACTTTCAGCTGTTCAGCTGTGGATTTCTCCACAAGCATCCTGGTGTTCGAAGGTCTAAATTTCATGGAGGCCTGCACATGGCTTCTTTTAGTGTGGGTGACATTTGTACAGCAGCAACCACACCATGTTAACAGAGCAAGGCCTTGGCCCAGTGATGAGCGGGTTTCAGATGATTGGATGCATGGATATTATCATGTTCATAATGGGTGCAGAAGTAACCTATTCTGATGACACAGATGGATTCCCACATCCTGCTCTTTCCCTCTTCCCCTCTTCCCCTCTCTTTCTCTTACCCTCAGATCCCTCCCTCTTATCTCCTCTCACCCTCTTCAGCTAACCCTCACTACTGGAACATCCTCATCTTCCTCTCTCTCCCTCATTTCCTCTCTCTCCATTTCATCTACCCTCTTTCTGTGTCATCAGCTCTCTACCTCCCAATCTCTCTCTCTCTCTCTCTCTCTCTCTCTCTCTCTCTCTCTCTCTCTCTCTCTCTCTCTCTCTCTCTCTCTCTCTCTCTCTCTCTCTCTCTCTCTCTCTCTCTCTCTCTCTCTCTCTCTCTCCTCCCTCCCTCCCTCCCTCCCTCCCTCTCTCTCTCTCTCTCTCTCTCTCTCTCTCTCTCTCTCTCTCTCTCTCTCTCTCTCTCTCTCTCTCTCTCTCTCTCTCTCTCTCTCTTTCTCTCTCTCTCTCTCTCTCTCTTTCTCTCTTCCCCCCCCCCCCCCCCCCCCTTCTCTCCCTAACTCTTTCCCTTGCTTCCTCTGGCCTTCTTTCTCTCTCCCTCCAGACTCCCCAGTTCCTTCACCTTTCCTCTCATTTATCAACCCTCCCTCTCCCTCACTTACTTGGGACTCTCCTCCCCTTAACTTCTGTCTCCCCTTGCCTCTCTTCTCGGTGCCCAGTGTACAATAGACACAATCTTCCCAGGTGTATTAAATCCATGAAAAATGTTAGGAGCAGTCCAACCACTGTGCAGCCCTTTGTCAACTTCACAAAGTCAATCGTCCATCAGCCTGAGAAGGATAATGGCGAATCCTTCTCAAATTTGCCTGCACTGCTCAAATATATACTGTATCTGCTGCGTGATGACCAGAAAGCTGTTATCCTAACTATCAGATCAAATCCTAAACAGAGTGACGGTAACAACTCTCTTCTCAATCTTCTACACCTGCACTGAAATACTGCATCTCACATCAAAATACTCCATATTGAAGTGAACTTAATCTGCAGGATGTATATCTAGGATATTTTCAAGAACTGTATTGTATCGCTTAATATGACATATTGCTGTGTAACTGAGTAACTTCAAAAACTGTATTGTATCACTTAAAATGACATATTGCTAATTTGACATATTGCTGTGTCACGTCCGTACGGACAACATCCACCGATCTACCCTCATCAGCCAGCTTGGTGACCGCTTCAAAACACTCACTCAATTATGTGAGATATGATATCCTCACACAAAACCATGCTAACTATCCCTTGCCAATCCAAAAACTGGTTTATCTTGTCCCTCAGAATCCTGTCGATAGATCCCTGTTTAATTCAAACCTGTTTAATTCAAACATTTGCATTTCCCTGGTTTGATACAGTATGCCTTGCTCTTCACTGCTTTGCAGCTGTGTATTTGCAGTTCTTTGGATCGATTTAGAGTATGTGCCGTTCCCTAGTTTGATTCAGTAACTGATCGCAGGTTTGAATTAGTGTGAGATGCTGCTCACTCTCATTACGTTTACTGTGCTGTTCGCTGGTTTAACTCAGTCTGTTTGCTATTCCTGGTTAGATTCAGTGTCTGTGTTCATGCTTGGTTCTATTTAGCATATGTGTTGTTCCTCGGTTTCATCCCATTTATTTGTAGTTCACTGGTTTAATTCAGTCTGTTTTGCTGTCTTTGGTTTAATTCAGCATGTGCGTTACCATGTTGATTCAGTGTGTGTGTGTTACCACCGTTGATTCAGTACATGTGCTAACCATGACTCAGTGTGTGTGTTACCCTGGTTGATTCAGTGTGTGCGTTGCCATGTTTACTTAGTGTGTGTGTTGACATGGTCGATTCAGTGTGTGTGGGTTACCATGGTCGATTCAGTGTGTGTGCTAACCATGTTTGACTCAGTGTGTGGACCGATCTCTGGTTGATTCAGAGTGTCTGCTGTACCCCAGTTTGAATCACTGTGTGCACTGTGCATTGTTTTGATTCAGTGTGTGTGCTGTTCCCCTGTTTGATTCAAAGTGTCTCGTGCTTTTTGGTTGGATTCAGTGTGCTTTGCTAGTCTTCATTTGGATTTGGTATGCAGTCTATCCCCTGTTTGATACAGCGTTTATGCTGTCCCTGATTAGAATTAGCATGCTGACCAGCTCCCTGGTTTGAGTTGGTGTGCTTTGGTGTTCCTTAATATGATTCAGTGCATCTGCTATTCCCCATTGTATTCAGTATGTTGTGATGTTCACTGGTTTGATTCAGTCTGCGTAGCTGTCCCAGTGTAATTCAGTGTGGGTGCTGTTCTCTGGTTTGGTTCGGTGTGCTGAGCTGCTCATTGATTTAATTCAGGCAGCACTGTGGATTAATTAATCCTTGGATTAATTCACTGCATCATGTTGTTCTCTGGTTTCCCCTGTTCAGTTTGATTCAAAGTGCCTGATTTTTTTTTCTCTTGTTGGATTCAGTGTGCTTTGCAGTTCACTGATTCATTCAAAGTTTGTGCTCTTCACTGTGTTGTGTAGCTATTCACTGATTTCATTCAGTCTGCTGTGCCTTTCACTGGTTTCATTCAGTGCCATGTGTTATTCTCGAGTTGGACTCACAGTGCTTTCTGTTTAGTGGTTTCATTCAGTAATTACTGTATTTGCTGTTCTCTGGGTTGATTCAGTGTGTCTGTCATTCCTTGGTTTGATTCAGTGTGTGTGCTGTTGACGAGTTAAATTCAGTGTCCATGTTACCACTGGATTGATTTAATGTGCCTGCTGTTTTCTGCTTTGATTCACTGTGTGTGCTGTTCTCTTTAGGATTCCGTGTGCTTTCTGTTAAAGGACACAATGTGCTGGAGTATCTCAGTGGGTCAGGCAGTATCTCTGGATTTCTCTTCACTGGTTTGACTATTCCTGGTGCTGTACTATTCTCTGGTTGGATTCAGTGGTGGGCGCTTCATTGTTTTGATTCAGTGTTTGTACTGTTCACAAGTTGGATTCAGTCAATGTTCCTCTCTGATTTTATTCAGTGTGCATGTTGTTCACTAGTTTGATTCAGTACACGGCTGCATGAATCAGTACCTGGTCAAATTTAATGGATGTGCAATTCCTTGGATTGATCAAATTTCTCTACAGGCCCATGGTTAGTTTCAGTGTGCCTGTAGTTTCTTGGTTGATTCAGCATGTGATATGTTCCCTGAGTTGAGTCGCTGTGTCTGATATTTTCTGGATGCATTCTCTGGTTTCATTCAAGGTTTGTGCTCTTCACTGGTTTGTATCAATGTTCTGTAAAGCTCACTGGTTTGAATCATTGTGCTGGTTTCATTCATTCTGTGTGCTGTTCACTGATAAGATTGAGTGTGTGTGCTGTTCCCTGCTTTGATTCTGTGTTCAGTGCAGTTCCTGGTTTAATTCAGTGTGTTGTGCTTTTTCTCAGTCTGATTCAGCGTGCTGTGCTGTTCCCTGGTTTGCGTCAGAATGCTTGGCTGTTCCTGGTATTCAAAGTTTGTCGTTTTCACTGTGCTGTGCTGTTTCAGGTTTGATTCAGTGTAATACTCTAGGTTCATTCAATAGATCTGCCATTGAGAATGGACGACTGTGGTTGAAGACTGTGGCTGCTCACTTTATCAATGTCCCTTTTCATTTTATACACCTCTATCAGGTCACCCCTCAGCCTCTTTCCCTCCAGGAAAACAGTGCCACCCCATCCCATCTCTCTTTATTAACCCAAGGTCTCCAGACCTGTCAGCATCCTTGTGCATGTTTGTGCACCCTCTACAATGTAATCACATCCTTCCTATAGCATGGAGACCACAACAGCACACAATATTCCAGCTGCGATCTAACCAATGACCTAACATGACCTCCCGACTCTTCTACTCAATATCACATTCAATGAAGGCAAGTACACCATACTGTCTTCACCACATTGTCTGTCTGTGTCACCACTTTCAGGGATCAATGTACTTATAATGTACCCCACGGTTGCCCTGTTCAACAATACTCCCAGTGCCATGTCATGTATTGTGTAACTCCTGCCCCAGCTTAACTTCCTAAAGTCCATCACTTTCATTAAATTCCATCTGACTTTCTTTTGAAAAGTCTATCTTTTACGCACTTTCCCAGTTGATTTAGATCCTATTTGTAACCTGAGACAACTTTCTTCACAGTCTGCCACAACACTAATTTTGGTGTCATCCGCAAACTTGTTATCACGCTACCTATATTTTCATCCAAATCTTTTCTATTTGACAAACAGCAGGGCATGTCGCGCTGATCTCTGCAGCACACCGCTGGTCACATGCCTCCAATCTGTAAAACAGCTTTCTATTACCAACGAAGATAGAAACAAAATGCTGAGGAACTCAGCGGGTCAGGCAAAATCTCTGGAGAAAAGGAATAGGTGACGTTTTGGGTCGAGACATTTCTCCGGGTTTGATTTAGGCTGCTGTGTTCTTTACTAGCTTGACTCAGTCATTGTTCTGTTCTCTCATTTGAATTGGTGTGCTGTGTAGATCACAGGTTTGATTCAGTGTGTGTCCTGTTCACGGGCTGAAATTAGTGTGTGTGCTGAATTCTCTGGTTGATTTTATGGTGTGCACTGACACACGACTGAGTCAGTCTGTGTTCTGTTCCCTGGACTGATTCAGTCTGTGTGCTATTGCTTGATGGACTCATCTGTGTGTCATTCCCTTGATGGACTCAGTCTGTGCATTTCCTGAATTGATTCAGTCTGTGTTCTGTTCTCTCATTTCATTTAGCGTGCTGTGCTGTTCTTCAGTTTGATTCAATGAGCTGTTTTCTTTCCTGGTTTAATTCTGACTAGTTTGCTTCACTGTGCTGTCCCCTGGTTTGACATTTATGAGAATTGTCTCCCACAGCTACCTAGACAACACTTCCTCCCACTTTGTTTCTTGGAGCGGACGCCATCACGTTATCTCAGTTGCTCTGTCTCCTTCACCTCAGTTCATGAGATGAGGCTTTCCTCTCCAGCCCGTCCTCCTTTTTCAGGAAACATTGCGTCCCCTGAAATGAAGCCCTCACCCCTCCATACCCCACACTTCTGCTCTCATCCTGCACATCCCAGAACAGGGGCAGAGTTCCCTTGGTCCTCACCTTTCACCCCACCAGCCTCCGCATCTAACGCATCCTTCTTCGACATTTCCGCCAACTGCAATGCGATTCCACCACCTGCCACATTTCCCCTCACCCATCCTTCACCCTTGCCAGGCACTTTTCCCTACAACTGCAGGAGTGTAACACCTATCCCTACACCCCCCTCTCATCTCCATCCATGAATCTTTCATGTGAGGCAGCACCTCCTCCCAACCTCATCTATCGTGTTTAGAGCTCTCTCTACATCAGTGAGACCAAGCGCAGACCAGCTGACTGCCTTGCCCTGATGTGTCTACTGATCCACTTTTTAATTCCCTGTGCTCAAATGTGTGTTAAATAGAACATGCACTGAATTAACCAGTGAACTGCACAGCACAGTGAGTCAAATTTGTGAACAGCACACAAACAAATCAAACCAGGGAACAGAAATGCACACTTGAAGAAATCACTGAATAACGTAGCACATTGAGAATCAGGCCAGTCAACAGCCAGTCAACAGCACCCACACTGAATTAAATGAGGGAACACTACATACAAATCAGGGATGGGACAGGGTACACTGATTCAAACCTGGGAAGAGCACAGCCAAACTGAACAGTACAAATGCTGAATCATACCAGGGATCAGTGCCCACAATAAATCAAGCCAGTGAATGGAACACACTGATTCAAACATAGACACAAAATGCTAGAGTAACTCAGTGGGAGAAAATGAATAGGTGGCGTTTCGGCTGGAGACCCTTCTTCGGACCAGAGGTGCTGCCTGACCTGCTGAGTTACTCCAGCATTTTGTGTATATCTTCGGTGTAAACCAGTGTCTGCAGTTCCTTCCTGCATTGAACCAAGCCATGCAACAGCACTGATCTGATGTGCTGTGGGCACACTTTTTGATTTGATTCTATGGGCAGTGCTGTTCACCTTTATAAGTCACGATGTTCTGTTACCTGAACTGAATTCAGTGTGATCTTCACTCCCTGCTCTGATTCAGATCGCTGTACTTTCAACTGTTCTGATTCAATGTGCTATGTATGTAATTCAGCGATGTGTTTATATGTGCTGTCCCTCGCTTTGATTTGTATATGTGCTGTTCACTGGTTTGATTCAGTCTGTTGTGCCTTTCTCTGGTTTGATTCAATGCGTGTAACATTACCCACCATGAATCTGGGTGTTGTGCCATTGACTGGATTCATTCAGTGCGTGTAAAATTACCCACCATGTGCCATTGACTGGATTCATTCAGTGCATGTACGGTTCCTTGCTTCCACTTGTGTGTTATCCCTCGTTTTGATTCAGTGTATTATGTTGATTCCCAGTCGAATCAGAATGCTGCGCTCGTCACTGGTTTAATTCAGTCTGCTTTGCTGTCCCCAGTTTGACTCAATGTGTACTCTGTTCACTGGTTTGAGTCATGGGTGTGCTGTTACCTGAACTGAATTCAGTGTGGTCTTCCGCCATCCGATTTACTTCAGATTGCTGTGAAGCTCGCTTGCTGAGTTCAATGTGCAGTACTGTGCACCTTTGAATTCAGTTTGCCATGTTATGTGAATCAGTGTGCTGTGCTCTTCCCTGGTTTGATTAAGTGTACTCTGATGTTCCCTGGTTTATGCTATTCCCCATTTTGTCTTATTTCTTTGTTCTGTTCCCTTGTTTGTTTTTGCTGTGCTGTTGCCTGGTGTGAGTCGATGTGTTGCACACTTTCCTGGTGTGATTGGGTTTGATTGAGTGCATGTGTGCTGCTCTCTGTTTTACTCTATGTGTTGTGAGGTTCACTTAACGAGTCAGTGTGTTCCTTTGCTATCTGGTGTCATTGAGTTTCTATACAGCCCCTCAGCTGATTCAATGTGCTCAGCTACTTCCTTGTTCTAATAAGTATTTTTTTGTTCTTCCCATTTTTAATTCTCTGTGCTCTGCCTACTTTGATTCAGTATGTGTTCTGTTCGCTGGTCTGATTTGTTATGGGCACTGTTCCTTAGTTTGATTTGTTGTGGGCAGTATTCCCTGATCTGAATCACTGTGCAGTGTTCTTCTAATGGTTTCATTCCATGTGCTCTGCTGCTACCTTCTTTACGTAGACACAAAATGCTGGAGTAACTCAGCGGGTCAGGCAGCATCTCGGGAGAGAAGGAATGGGTGACGTTTCGGGCCTAGACCCTTCTTCAGACTGATGTCAGGGGAGGGGGTGGGACAAAGATAGAATGTAGTCAGAGACAGGAAGACTAGTGGGAGAACTGGAAAGGGGGAGGGGATGGAGGGAAAGCAGGGACTATCTGAAGTTAGAGAAGTCAATGTTCATACCGCTGGGGTGTAAACTACCCAAGCGAAATATGGGGTGCTGGGCCTCACTCTGACTAATGGAGGAGGCCCAGGACAGAAAGGTAGATTGGGAATGGGAGGGGGAGTTGAAGTGCTGAGCCACCAGGAGATCACACTTCAACTCCCCCTCCCATTGAACACCTCCGCTCAGTCCGTCTTAACCTACATGATCTCCCGGTGGCTCAGCACTTCAACTCCCCCTCCCATTCCCAATCTGACCTTTCCGTCCTGGGCCTCCTCCATTGTCAGAGTGAGGCCCAGCGCAAATTGAAGGAACAGCACCTCATATTTCGCTTGGGTAGTTTGCTGAAAAAGTTAGCTGGAAAAAGAATAGGTCCCCTGAAAATCAATGTGGTTGTATTTGTGTGGAACCACAGGAGATGGGCGGTCTTAATTGAATATTTCTTGTCTCTATTTACTGTGGAGAATGTCATGGGACTCAGGAATTAAGGGAAATGAAATGTGATGCATTGAAACACATCCACATTATGACAGAGGAGGTGCTGGCATTTTAAACATATTAAGGTGGCTAGATCCACAGGGCCAGATCAAATATATTCAAAGACATTGGGAAGCAAGGATAGAAATTGCAGGGGCCCTGGCAGAGATATTTGATTCATCTTTAGCCATTGGTGATGTTCCAGAGGACTGGAGGTTGGCAAATGCCTTTATTTAAGAAGAACTGCAAGGACAAGACAGGGAGCTACAGGTTGGTGAGTCTAAAATCAGTGCTGGGCAAGTTACTGGAAGGTATTTAGACAGACATGACGGAAGTTGTGTCTCAGGAATTTGAAAGAGTTTTTTCAAGTGAAGTCAATTGTCATATGCACAAGTACGATGAGGTACAGGTACAATGAAAGTCTTGTTTGCAGAAGTACATGGACTCAGACAATACACAACAAATCGATTACAGATCAATTTTATAAGACATTGTAAAGAAAAACATCGTGCAAAAAAAACAAGACATTAGTGAGAAAATTTACAATTAGAAAGCAGGCCCACGGTTGTGCAAGAAATGGTTCTTTCTGTTCTGTGGCCAAAGTCAGTTTGGGGTTTGTAGGTCGGTTGAAGATCCTGATAGTTGTTGAAAAGTAGCTGTTCCTGAACCTAGTGGTGCGCAGCTTTGGGCTTTGTACCTCCTGTCCATTGGTAGTAGTGAGATAAGGGCACGGACCAGATAATGGCGATCCTTGATAATAGATGCCATCTTCTTGGGATGCTGTGTCCATTGTGGACTGGACTGAGTCCACCACTCTCTGCAGCCTCTTGTGTTCATGTGCATTGGAATTGCTGTACCAGGCCATGATGCAACCAGTCAGGATGATTTCAATCATGCATCTGTAGAAGTTTGTTAGAGCATGTGGAGACGCACTGATTCTCTTTAAACTTCTAAGGAAGTATGGACATTGGTCCAGGACATCCCAGATCATCTGCAATGTTAGCATCAAGCAATTTGAAGCTGCTAACTTTCTACACCATTGACTCACCAATGAAATCTAGCATGTGGTCTCTGGACTTCTCCTTTCAGAAGTCAATGACTAGTTCCTTGATTGTGTTGATGCTTAGTCGGAGGTTGTTGTTGTTGCAGCACCACCCAACCTGCTGTTTTATCTCTCTCCTGTACGCTGACTCATCACTACCTGTGATCCGACCAGCAGCAATGGTGTCATCAGCAAATTTATAGATGGCATTGGAGCAGTGTTTAGCCACACAGCCATGGGTGTCGAGAGGGTAGAACAGGGGGCTCAGCAGGCAGTGATGATTCTGTTGAAAGCTGAGGTGTAGTATATGAACAGCAGTTTTAGATATGTATATTTACCTGGCTTTATGCGTGACAAATGGTGTCTCACAATATGACAACGTTTTTTGAAGAGGTCACCTAGAGGATTGTCGAGGGCAGGATGGGTGATGTTCTATATATTGTCTTTCGCAAGGCCTTTGACAAGGTTCTGCATGGTAGGTTAGTCTGGAAGGTTAGATCACATGGGGTCCAAGGTAAGCTAACCAATTCGTAGTGGAGGGTTGTTTTTCTGTTTGGAGGCTTCAGTGGTGTGGTGAAGGATTAGTGTGGGGTCTACTATTGTTTATCATGTATATTAACAATTTGGATGACAATATAGTTAACGTGGTTAGTAAGTTTATGGATGAAATCTAAATTGATGGTGGGATGAAAAGTGAAAAAGTTCACAACAGGATCTAGATGAACTGAGGAAGAGAGCCAAGGAATGGCAGATGGAATTCAACTCAGACAAGTGTGAGGTGTTGCATTTTAGTAAATTAAACCACGGCAGGAATTACACATTAAGTTACAGGGCCCTGGAGAATAATGTAGATGAGAGAGACCAGGAGGTACATGTGCATAGATTCCTGAAAAAGACAATAAAGGTCGACATGGTGATGCAGAAGACATTTGGCACACTGTGAGGATGTTTGCCAGGATATGAGAACCAGAGCTTTTGGGAAGGTTGGGTAGTCTGGGTCTTTGTACTTTGGGGTGCAAATTGCTATTGAGGGCGTGCAGCGTAGGTTTACTAGGTTAATTCCCGGAATGGCGGGACTGTCATATGTTGAAAGACTAGAGCGACTAGGTTTGTATACACTGGAATTTAGAAGGATGAGAGGGGATCTTATCGAGACGTATAAGATTATTAAGGGGTTGGACACGTTAGAGGCAGGAAACATGTTCCCAATGTTGGGGGAGTCCAGAACCAGGGGCCACCGTTTAAAAATAAGGGGTAGGCCATTTAGAACAGAGATGAGGAAAAACATTTTTAGTCAGAGAGTTGTGAATCTGTGGAATTCTCTGCCTCAGAGGGCAGTGGAGGCCAATTCTCTGAATACATTCAAGAGAGAGCTAGATAGAGCTCTTAAGGATAGCGGAGTCAGGGGGTATGGGGAGAAGGCAGGATCCGCTGCCTGCTCATGATCCATATCCCTCCATTCCTTGCATGTCCATGTGGCCATCTAAAGACCTCTTAAATACCCGGTTTATCCTGCATTCTCCCTGGTTACCCTCTTGTTTTAATGTACGTTTTCTAACGAATGGCAAAAAAATGCTCAGAAGACTGACAAGAAAGAACAATTACTTAAAGTAGAGAGAGAGAGAGAGAGAGTAAACTAGCTCTGTACTTTGTAGGAATTAACATACATACTTTGAATTTTGTAATATTGTGAGCTCTTCCTCAAATGTCAGGGTTTCCGGAGGTTGGAAGTTCATAACCCAGGGATCGTCTGTACTTTGTCCTCCATCCATTACATTATAAACAGTCCAGCTCCTTGAATCTGTTTTCATTCATGCCACTGGCGTGCCCTTGATATTCTCTGTTAATCCATGCGGAGGTCATTGTGACTCACCTTGTTAGCCATGTATGGTGAAGGTGCTCCCATGGTTTGGTCAGCAGTTCCAAGAATTTTGCTTACTGCGGTTGATTGAACTAAAATGTCGTGCGACTTGGCGGGAACTTGCTGGTTTGTGTGTTCACTTGCACCTGCTTCTCGGCTGGATAGATTTCGGAAGTCCTATTGCAGAAACCTCGGAGTGTTATTGTGGTACATTTTGCATATGTACAGCCACGGTGCACTGATGTTCGAGGGGAGTGAACCTTTAGGGCGATGGATGTAGTCAAATGGACCGCTCTCCCTGGGTCGTGCTGAGTTTCTTGAGCTTTAAAAGAGCTGCACTCTTACAGCCAAGTAGAAATTATCACGTCATGCTCCTGACTTCCACCTTGTCGAGAGGTGGCAATGGGTTTGGGAATCAAGCTGATTCAGTCACTGCAACATAGACACAGTGCCGCAGTAATCAGAGAAAAGAGTTAAAATGATATTCATTAACTAAATTGAGCTATTTAATTAAAGGGCTGATCTCGTTAAATTTCAAGAGTTCAAGAAATTGTCATGTGTCCTGGAAACGGAGCACTGAATTTCTTACTTTTTGTAGTTTGACAGGCCCATTCACACAATAACACAACAAAAAAAAAATACAGTAATGAAGAAATTATCAGGAATACCAGGTAACCAGACACCACAGTGCAAACCGAAATACGTGATGCAACCTAACAAAGTCCACGGTAGATTGTTGCTGAGGTGGGGTTGTGGTTCGGTTGTGCAGTGTGGTTCAAGAGCCTGATGGGAAGAAGCTGTTCCCCAACCTGGTGGTCATGGTTTTCACGCTCCTGCAACTGCTTCCCAATGGTAGCGGTCGGATGAGAGTGTGGCCTGGGAGGTCTTTTGAGCCACCCTTTCAAGTTGCCTGTAGATCCCCTCAATGGTGGGTGGTCAATACCCATGATGGACCAGGCAGTGTCCACCACTTTCCGTAGCCTCCTTCGTTGTTGGACTGAAACATGCCGTGACACAACCAGTCAGTGTGCTCATTACCGGTAGAACTACTATAGTGTTCAGGTTCAGGCTGAATCTACTCAACCTCGGGAAGTTGAGGAGCTGATGGGATTTCTTAATGTTTGCATCAATGTGCTGGGCCCAGGACAGCTTTTCAGAAATATGCATGCCCAGGAACCTGAAGCTGTTGACTCCCTCCACCATCATCCCATTGATGATGATGATGATGATGATGATGATACTTTATTGTCAAATGTACCGATGCACCTAGGCACAATGAAAATCTTTGTTTTGCATACAATCCAGTAAAATCATAGATAAGCACAATCATAGATAAGTCGAGAAGTGCAACGATTGTAGTGTAATAGTAGACTTCACCGAGACAGGACACATAGGGTTACCACGTTTCTGGCGCCAGTTTCAAAGTCTTATCTTGGCTTTAAAGGCCTGTTGATCTGGTGGCACCGATCCTCTCCTCCGCCCACCGCCATCTTGAAAGTGGCCCTTTATCCAGCATCTGCCGCTGTCACAGTCCTCACCGGTTCGTGATCTATGGCATCGTGCAGGGGACGAGCCTTGGACAACTCCAGGTGGGTTCCCAGTTCCCCGGCTGGCAAGCAGGCCAGCTGTCGAGGCATGGCCGAGGCTCACCGTAATGCTGGCTAGGAGCAGCTGGCCTGGATAAAGTCAGGTTCATGTATCCTTGGCTTTCTCTTCCTGAAGCCAACAATCACTCCTTGGTCTAGCTTATGTTGAGAGTAGATTGTTATTCTGATACCATTCAATCAGACCATCACTTTCCCTCCTGTACTCTGACTCTCATCATTAACTGTTATTTTTTCAACAACGGTGGCATCATCAGCGAATTTAACGTTAGGGTTAGAGCTGTGTCTGCCTATACAGTGACGAGTATAGAGAAAGTAGAGCAGGGGACTGAGCACACAGCCTTGATATGCCCCGATGCTGATGGTCATCGAAGAGGAAGTGTTATTGCAAATTCATACTGATGGATGTCTGCTGATGAAGAAGTCGAAGATCAAATTATATATGGAGCAGAGACCCAGTTCCCTTAGTTTGACGATATATTTAAAAGGGCTGATGGTATTGAACGCTGAGCTACATTCGATGAACAACAGCCTGAAGTATGAGTTCTTATCGTCCAAATGGTCAAGTGTAGAGTGGAGAGCCAGTGAGATTGGATCCGTTGTTAGTCAGAGAGTTGCGAATCTGTGGAATTCTCTGCCTCAGAGGGCAGTGGAGGCCAATTCTCTGAATACATTCAAGAGAGAGCTGGATAGAGCTCTTAATGATAGCGGAGTCAGGGGGTATGGGGAGAAAGCAGGAACGGGGTACTGATTGAGAATGATCAGCCATGATCACATTGAATGGCGGTTCTGGCTCGCAGGGCCGAATGGCCTACTCCTGCACCTATTGTCTATTGTCTATTGATCCATTACCATATAACCATATAACAACTACAGCACGGAAACAGGCCCGTTCGGCCCTACCAGTCCACGCCGACCACTTTCCCTGACCTAGTCTCATCTACCTGCACTCAGACCATAACCCTCCAATCCCCTCTTATCCATATACCTATCCAATTTACTCTTAAATAATAAAATCGAGCCTGCCTCCACCACTTCCACCGGAAGCCCATTCCATACAGCCACCACCCTCTGAGTAAAGAAGTTACCCCTCATGTTACCCCTAAACTTTTGTCCCTCAATTCTGAAGCTATGTCCCCTTGTTGGAATCTTCCCCACTCTCAAAGGGAAAAGCCTACCCACGTCAACTATGTCCGTCCCTCTCAAAATTTTAAAAACCTCTATCAAGTCCCCCCTCAACCTTCTACGCTCCAAAGAATAAAGACCCAACCTGCTCAACCTCTCTCTGTAGCTTAAGTGCTGAAACCCAAGCAACATTCTAGTAAATCTCCTCTGTACCCTCTCCATTTTGTCGACATCCTTCCTATAATTTGGCGACCAGAACTGCACACCATACTCCAGATTCGGCCTCACCAATGCCCTGTACAATTTTAACATTACATCCCAACTTCTATACTCGATGCTCTGATTTATAAAGGCAAGCATACCAAACGCCTTCTTCACCACCCTATCCACATGAGATTCCACCTTCAGGGAACAATGCACAGTTATTCCCAGATCCCTCTGTTCCACTGCATTCCTCAATTCCCTACCATTTACCCTGTACGTCCTATTTTGATTTGTCCTACCAAAATGCAGCACCTCACACTTATCAGCATTAAACTCCATCTGCCATCTTTCAGCCCACCCTTCCAAAAGGCCCAAGTCTCTCTGTAGACTTTGAAACTCTACTTCATTATTAACTACACCACCTATCTTAGTATCATCTGCATATTTACTAATCCAATTTGCCACACCATCATCCAGATCATTAATGTAAATGACAAACAACAGTGGACCCAACACAGATCCTTGGGGTACTCCACTAGACACTGACCTCCAACCTGACATACAATTGTCAACCATTACCCTCTGGTATCTCCCATTCAGCCATTGTTGAATCCATCTTGCAACCTCACTATTAATACCCAACGATTTAACCTTCTTAATCAACCTTCCATGTGGAACCTTGTCAAATGCCTTACTGAAGTCCATATAGACAACATCCACAGCCTTGCCCTTATCAATTTCCCTGGTAACCTCTTCAAAAATTTCCCTGGTAACCTCTTCGTCATTGTGGCATAGACGAATTGTAATGAGTCCAGATCCATACTTATTTTTCCTCAATGGTAAACACCAGGAAGCTGATGGTTGATTGTTGACAACAAAGGCAGTTAATGGCAGTGGTTGGACTCTTTCCTATTGGAAATGGGCTTTGTCTGGTCCCACTCAAGTATGAATGTTCTGTGACCATCTTCGGCCCAGTCATAGGTCTGGCTCAGGTCAAGCTGCTTTGATGTTGGAGGAGTGTGGGTGTAACAGAGCATTTTGCAGTCGACAGTGAATATCACCAGCTCTGACCTTGTGAGTGAGAGAAGGTCATCATTGAAAGAGCTGGTGATGATTGGCCGTACGATGCTGCCCGTAGGGCCAAAATATTTTATTTAGCAGGAGGCTGTTTGGTTCAACGTTTCCGTGCTGGACAAAGGTTCCCCTTGAAAATAATATTGTCTTTTCTTCCAGTGGCCTTCCAAATATAATGATGACTTTGTGGTTCACAGTCATCTCCAGCAGTAGATTGGAAGGAAGCTCAAGAGAAGGTCACAGTGAATCACCTTGTAGATGAAGATGGCTGCAAACGTGTCAAACATCAAATTTGCAATCAGCCATCAGGGATGAAGAACAGACCCGCCTATTTAGAAGGATGAGAGGAGATCTTATCGAAACGTATAAGATTATTAAGGGGTTGGACACGTTAGAGGCAGGAAACATGTTCCCAATGTTGGGGAAATCCAGAACAAGGGGCCACAGTTTAAGAATAAGGGGTAGGCCATTTAGAACTGAGATGAGGAAGAACTTTTTCAGTTAGAGAGTTGTGAATCTGTGGAATTCTCTGCCTCAGAAGGCAGTGGAGGCCAATTCTCTGAATGCATTCAAGAGAGCTAGATAGAGCTCTTAAGGATAGCGGAGTCAGGGGGTATGGGGAGGAGGCAGGAACGGGATACTGATTGAGAATGATCTACCATGATTACATTGAATGGCGGTGCTGGCTCGAAGGGCCGAATGGCCTCCTCCTGCACCTATTGTCTATTATTCCCAAAACCATGAAAGGCACTTACGAAGATGCTTTCTCTTTTAGGTCCATCCTCTCCACATTCATGACATCATGACATCTACTTTTGGAAGCCTCCTCCGATCTTTCAACAAGTTCCACCCACAACTGGTCAGCCCCAGTGTTTGGCCAGTCCTTTCAGTAGAGATGGTGCTCTGAGATATCCGAAGGTAGAGGTAACTAGGCCAGCTGGCCCAACTAAGCTAGCCTGGACTCGGCACCACCCAGCCTACACTCTGGACTTCATCACCTGCAGTACTACATCACTGCTCATTCCATTATTGTTGACCAATTGGTTGAAGGAAATGAGTTGGGAAGCACAATAGGAAATACATTGTCTGTCCAACAACTCAATCACACCACAACTAAGGCAGCAAACTCTCACGATATTGGACAAAGATATTTTTCGGAGCAGATGGCACTGCAGTGAGCCATTCAGCTTTGACATGTTTTGCTTCAGTTTTATTGGTTTAAAAGCAATGAAGCTCCAGTTTATTTCATACTGTTTTAACTAGAGAAAGTTGACTCGCAGCATACTTGCAATTGCACTGTCTACAATAAGGTGTGAGAGAATTGGAACTTAAGTCCAGAAAAGAGTTATGTAGGAAAAAAAACTGCAGATGTTGGTATAAATCGAAGGTAGACAAAAAATGCTGGAGTAACTCAGCGGGTCAGGCAGCATCTCAGGAGAGAAGGAATGGGTGATGTTTTGGGTCTAGGCCCTTCTTCAGACTGATGTCAGGGGAGGGGGCTTTGTCCCGCCCCCTCTCCTGACATCAGTCTGGAGAAGGGTCTCGACCCGAAATGTCACCCGTTCATTTCTCTCCAGAGATGCTGCCTGATCCGCTGAGTTACTCCAGCATTTTTTGTCTATCCCAAAAAGAGTTCATTGACAATAGACAATAGACAATAGGTGCAGGAGTAGGCCATTCGGCCTTTCGAGCCAGCACCGCCATTCAATGTGATCATGGCTGATCATTCTCAATCAGTACCCCGTTCCTGCCTTCTCCCCATACCCTCTGGCTCCGCTATCCTTAAGAGCTCTATCTAGCTCTCTCTTAAATGCAGTCAGAGAATTGGCCTCCACTGCCTTCTGAGGCAGAGAATTCCACAGATTCACAACTCTCTGACATTGGTTAATTATTGTCACGCCTGCCAAGATACAATGAAAACCTTTGTTTTTCTCGCTATCCAAGCAAATCATATCATATAGGTACACATGATAGTGCAAAAGAGAAAATAAGCAGGTGCAGAATATGTTGCAGCCACAGAGAAAGTGCAGATTAAAAAAAAGTGCAAGGACTGCAACAAGGTCAATAAGAAAATCAGGAGTTCGACCCTAGCAAACAAGAAGTCTGTTCAAGTTCTGAGAGCAGAGGAGAAGCAGCTATTCTTGAATCTGGTGGTATATGCTGTCAAGCCTTTATAAGTTCTGCCCAACGGGAGAACAGGGAAGGGGGAATGACCGGGGTGTCAGTGTCTTTGATGATATTGTCTACTTTTCCGAGGCAGCGTGAAGTGTGGTTGGAACTGCTTGTGTGATAGACTGGGCTGCATTCACAACTCTGCAATTTCTTGCAGTCGTGGGCAGACCAGTTGCCATACTAAGCTGCAATGCATTAGGATAGGATGCTTTCTGTGGTGCCTCTGCACAAATTGGTAAGAGTCTCTGGAGACATGCCAAATTTCCTTAGCAGGGGAGAATTGAAAGGGAAAGATGGCTTGCAGTTTGGAAACATTGCTTTAGTTTCCTGGAGTTTTCAGAGATACAACCACAGAAATAGGCCACTGAGTCCCTGACAATCAATAAGCAAGCATTTTCACAGTAATGCTACTCTAACCTCTTTTATTCTTCCTCTGTTCCAATCAACTGCTCGCAGATTCTATCTCTCACCTACACAATTTACAGTGGCCGATTAACCTTCCAACCCACATGTTTTCTGGATATTGGGGGAAGCTGGAGCCCCCAGAGAAACCAGCACGGTCACAGGGTGAATGTGCAACACCTCAGGATTAGACCCAGGGCACCGCAGCAGTGAGGCAGCAGCTCCACTAGATGTGGCACTCTGCCGCCCTTCTGTTTTCTTTAGTTCCAGTGTGCATTGTGTTTTGGCTTTGTGGGAGGAACAGAGAGGAATTTCATAAAGAGGCAAATTTAATGTTTTTCAGAAGTAACTCTGGCAAGCAACTGATACAAAGAGCTTGCAAGCTTTTAGTGTAGAGGGTGTTCAATGATTCACTGTCACCCTCCAATCTTGCTTTCAATGACATTAGGTCTTATCCCCACTGACAGCAACTCCCTTTCTTCAGACTTTGACTGCAGACTGTGGCGTCTGTTGTCGCACATGTCATTGCAGCGTTCTGGGCATTGAGACTGTGCTCCCTTTATAATCAGCGTGCCATTCAGCTAGGTGGGTATTGGGAACAGATGTCTCAACGGATATTTCAATCCTCAAACACCCAAATGATTGTTCTGCGCGTTTGCTTTCCAGACATGGATCGCTGGAATTCCACCACAGGAAAAGGAGGATTTGGCATAAAGCTGCCTGTCGCAGATCTCTGCAGATATTTAAAGGGAATGCAATTTCAGAGTATAAAGACAATTCAGAAGGAGTTCAACTTACACCCACCTTCCCCAGCCTCTAATGTCCTGATTGTTTCTGTCCTCAAGAAGGTCAATGAAAGTGTCAAGTTTGATATGATTATTGAAGTAGCTGCAAAGGAAAACTTGGAAATAAACTATTGATTAAGTGTTGCAGATAAAGAGAAAGGTGGCATAGCCAAGACATGTGACCCAACATTCGGTTCACTGAGAGATCGGATGAGCTGAACTTTTCTTTTCCTTCTATGACACATTCAGGGTTAGAGACTTTAGAAACTCCAAAGCACAGCATGGCAGTGTAGCGCTCGAGTTGCTGCCTCGCTGCGCCAGAGACCCGAGTTCAATCCTGACAATGGATGCTGTCTGTAAGGAGTTTGTACGTTCTCCCTGTGACCACATGGGTTTTCTATCGGTTCTCCGGTTTCCTCCCACATTCCCAAAATGTTGGCTTTGGTGAAATTTGTAAACCGTTCCTAGTGTGTAGGATTGTGCTAGTGTATGGGGTGATCACTGGTCGACCTGTTTCCACGCTGTATCTCTAAACTAAACTAAACTAGTTTAAAGGTTGGATCTGAGGAACAACTTACAGGAGCTGACCTGTTAAAAACTGTTTGGCAAATTCAAGCACAACAGCGCAGCAATATAAGTCTAACCTAATTGGGAGCTGAGCCTTAAAATAATTTGTGTTAAAACATCGTTAGCAAAGCCTTACGCTGCTGCATTAAAATACCACATGGAGGAAATTAAACCCATATGTGTATTTATACCAGTGCCACGGTCTTCCATCTCCGTCTTTGTGAGAGGATATGAGTAACTTGTAAAGGTAATTTAAAAGATTTTTACTGATTGAAGAGCTGAGATGTCGTATTACAATTGCATAGAACTCCTTAACTTCGCAACAATTTTGGAAATATTTGCAAACATAAGAAAAACTGGAGCTGTGGGTCACTTGCCATGGCTCAGTGCCAATGTCCTGCATTAACCCTTGTGTCCCTTGATTCCTTTATTATCTAAAAATCCATCAACCTATCTTAAATATATTCAAAGATTGATGCTCCATAGCCCTCTTAAGTTGGGAATAGTGAAGTAGGGTCTCGACCTGAAACGTCACCTATTCCTTTTCTCCAGAGATGCTGCCTAACCCACTGAGTTACTCCAGCTTTTTGTGTCTGTCTTTGGTTTAAACCAGTATCTGCGGTTCCTGCCTACACATTTCCAAGACACACTGCCTTCTGGGTGACAAAATGTTTTATCTCAGAGAGTTGTGTACGGAAACAGGCCCATCATTACACGTTGTCCATGCCAACCAAGTTGGCTTATTGGGCGAGTCCCATTTTGATTGCATCTGGCCCATCTATATACTAAAACACTCGTTTGTTTGCTTGTTCCTGAACTATAGCCAAAACGGTACACAATAACACGAAAATTTTAGGCCCAGCTTACTCACCGTCGTCCCTTGGTCCTATAGAAGACATTTCATTGAAATTGGTGTTATATTTTAAAACTTATTCCCATTTTAAAGTTTAAAAAACTGCGCATGCGCAGTTGGGGCCCCGTTGATCTGGTACTTACGTAAGATGGCCGCCACATCCGGGCGTGCGCAGAACAAACGCATCCGTGCATGCGCAGTTGGGGCCCGTGGATCTCAGGTAGGAGCAGGGCTCGGCTGCCTGTCTCTTGCGGGCGGGAGTACCGGCTCCGTAGCGGCGGGAGAGCCAGGCCTGGTGCCGGAGGAAGCAGCCGAAGCATGGGCCTGGGCCTGAGGTGGGCCAAGGGGAAAGACAGCAGCAGCAGCGGCGGTGAGGCCGGCCGTTGGTGGAGGTGGAGGCCTGGGCCTGGTGCTGGGCCTGCCCTCGGCTCCCCCGTCCCCCCTCCTCTTCCCAGCCGGCTCAGCGCCTTCCCCATGCCAACTAGAGTCCAGCGGCATCGGCGGCTGTCTGGGCTGGAAGGCGGGGGTGGGGAAGAGTCCAGCAGCATCGATCCGAGGGCCATCAGTGGGAGAGGCACCGCCGTCTACCTACCATACTGAACCCCCGCACCAAGACGGGACGGGATGGGACAGGTACCCCCCCCCCCCCCCCCCCCCCTCCCTCCACTAATGGCCTGTGACTTTGTGGGTTTTCCCCAGGTGCTCCGGTTTCCTCCCACACTCCAAAGACATGCGAGTCTGTTGGTTAATTTGGCTTGGTAAAAATTGAAAATTGTCCCTAGTCTATAGGATAGTGCTTGTGTACGGGGATCACTCGTTGATGTGGAATCAATGAGCCTTAGGGCGTCGTTCCACACTATATCTCTAAACTATACTACACTTAAATAAACCATCCACACATTTGTGATTGTGGGGGGAGTGGTGATCCAGAATAGCCACAGGCCTCTCCCCATTCATGACAAAGCAGGTTAAATCTTCGAGTGTTTGCATGGAATAACCAGCGGGCGTGAACCTTCTCCACTGTCACTGTCAAATTTAACTTCCTGTTTGGCATGACCTATCAGGCCACACTCATGTGTCGTATTTACACTGGGACACTTTGCCTCATTATCTTTATTCGACACTTGGCTTACTTTACACTTGCACACCTCAGGGAGTGACACAAATTTTCCATGCTTTTACATGAAATGTATCATGGTAACATAACGAACTGCCTTAATTACAAAAGGCACGAGAGGAATAAACTGGGAACTAATGACCAGTTAATCTGACAACAATACTAGCCAAGTAAGTAGAATCTATTACTAAGTAAGTGATGACAGAGAACCTAGAGAATGAAGATAAAATCTGACGCATAAAACTGGACACAGTCAATGCAGATTTATGAATGGGAAATCTGAATGTACAAATCTGTTCGTTTATCTCTGGTTATAACCAGTGGCATAGATAAAAGGGATTGTGTGAGTGTGCTGCATTTGGATTTTCAGAAGTTCTTTGATAAGGTGTTTAGGAAAATTAGTATACGCCAGATTATGAATAATATATTGGTATGCATTGAGCATTGGGGAATGGAAACAGAGTAGGAATATGCTGAGAATGGAAGGGTGTGGATCATGTGTAGACAGATGAGGTTAGCTTATCCTGGCATTGACATTGTGGACCAAAGGGTCTGTTCCTGCAGTATACCTTTCCATGTAGAAGCAAGGAACTGCAGATGCTGGTTTACACAAAAGGACACAAAGTGCTCATGTAACTCAGCAGATCAGGCATCACTCAGGTTGAAGAAAGCGTCACCTATCCACATTCTCTAGTGATGCTGTCTGACCCGCTGATTTACTGCAGCACTTTCTGTACTTTTCAATGTTCCATGAGTTTCTTGTTTACAGCTTGGTAGGTTGAGACAATTGGGATGCCAGAGGGATGAGTGTAAGGGCCCCAACATCCACAATACCTATCATTGATTAAGGTGAGATGATCAAGTGTAATATATCCAAGTTTTCTGGTGAAACAAAGCCGGATGGTAACAGTGCAGGTTGTAATATGGTGTGGTGAGAAGCTTCATTGAATATAGGTGAATGGACAAGGTCATAGCAGGTAGGATATAACGTGAAGATGAGCAGGGACAGTCACTCTGGTGGAAAACAAAACAGTGGAATATGTTGAATGGTGAGAGAACTAAAAGGAGAAGCAAGAGACTGCAGATGGTGGATTCTGGAGCAAAGAGCAGTCTGCTGGAGGAACACAGTGGCTCAGGCAGCATCCATGGAAGGAAATGGTCAGCTGGAATTTTGGGTTAGGACACTTCTACAGGGAACCTAAATGAATAGATGTTTGGAGGGTCTGGTGATCTTTTACACAAATCACTAAAAATTAACAGATAATTTTGGCAAGAGATTTAGAAGGCAAAAAATATGTTGGACTTTGTTACAAGATGAAGTGAATCCTGGAGTGAAGATTTTTTATTATAATTTAAAGTACAATAAGTGCAGTTTAAATTGGCATCATGGTCAGCAAAGATATTGAAAGGCGTAAGGCCAGTTCCTGTACCTTACTATGTTCTATGTAATTATATACAGCCCTGGTGAGACCACATCAGGAACACCATGTACAGATCTGTTCACCCTTCCCGAGGAAGGATATACTTAGTTCCAATGGGGAATGCTACAAATGTTAACCAGATTAATTCCTGAGGTTGAGGGGATTTTCCTATGAGAAAAGATTAAACTTAATATTATGTATTACTGTGTTTACAAAAATGAAGAGTGGTTGCATTGAAACATAAAAAAGAATTGGGACTGAGATGAGTTGAAACTTCTCCACCTAAAGGGTTGTGAATCTTTGCCCTTCTTTGCCAAGAGAACCACGAGGGCTCAGTCAGTGTGCATATTTTAAAACAGTGATGGATAGATGTTAGGATTTTAATGGAATTAAGGAATATGGAGTTAGTGCAGAGAAGTGGCACAGTAAAAGATTAGCCATGGTCCCATTGACTGGTGAAAGCCGCAGGTGAGAGTAAATGGGCTATCCTTGCTTTTATTTCTTACTAGACGGGCGTGGACCCTTTGGGTCCAAACCTTTCCTGCAGGCCCGGCAACCCTCCGTCCAAACCTCTCCTGCGGGCCCGGCAACCATCCCCCAATTGATGATCCTTGGGCCCGTTGCCGGCCGGGGAGTGTCCTCCGGGGCCGGGGGCGGGCGAGGGGAGAGAGGAAAGGGGAGAGGGAGCCACTCACCCCGGCCCCGTGCGGTCATCGCGCCGTCCAGAGCAACCCGTGGACCCATTCGGTGCAAACCTCTCCTGCAGCGGCAGATCGACGGCAACAGCATTGCTTTGAGCGGGACGAAGTGATGTCGAACATGAAGGTATTATTGTGCAGGCGCGGCTGACAGGCAGGGCAAGTGGTAAAGGGATTTATTAAAGTTTAAAAAGTGATCTTTAAAGTTTAAAAAGTGAAATTAAAATATAAAAATCATTTGAATTTGTGTAAGGTGGGCCTAAAATTGTTGCGCTATCGTGTACCGTTTTGGTTGTATTTCGGGTACGTACAAACAAATAGCCAAACAAATACACAAGATGAGAGTTTTAGTAATATACTGGACCAAGTGGACCCGTTGGGCCCAAACCTCTCCTGCATTGGTGCAGCACCCTCCCCACCACCCCTCCCCACCCCTCCCTCCTCCCCATCCCCCCCCCCTCCCTCCCCCTTCCCCTCCCCCCAACCCCTGTTATCCTCCCTCCTCCTCCCATCCCTCCCTCCCTCCCTCCCTCCCTTCTCCCTCCCTAGGAGATAGATTTAAACTTTAAAATGTTAATACATTTAAATATATAACACCGATTTCAATGAAACTACTTGCATTGGCATTAAAGCGACGACGGTGAGTAAGGTAGGCCTACAATTGTCACGCTATCGTGTACCGTTTTGGCTGTAGTTCAATCACAAACAAACAAACAAGAGTTTTGGTATATAGATATATAATACTAGGCCAAGTGGACCAGTTGGGCCCAAACCACCTGCATTGGTGCAGCACCCTCTCCTCCTCCACTCTCCTCTCCCCACCCCCTCTGCTCAACGGGCCCCAACTGCGCAGGCATGGATGCGTTTTTTCTGGGCACACGCGGATGCAGCGGCCATCTTATGTAAGTACCAGATCAACGGAGCCCCAACTGCTCATGCGCGTTTTTAAAA
The DNA here is from genome assembly GCF_053455715.1 of Rhinoraja longicauda. Lineage (NCBI taxonomy): Eukaryota > Metazoa > Chordata > Chondrichthyes > Rajiformes > Arhynchobatidae > Rhinoraja > Rhinoraja longicauda. The sequence continues at coordinate 39,737,283 of NC_135963.1, read as the reverse complement.
ACTTTAAAATGTGAATAACTTTAAGAATATAACACCGATTTCAATGAAACTTCTTCCGTAGGACCACGGGTGACGGTGAGTAAGATGGGCCTAAAATTGTTGCGCTATCATGTACCGTTTTGGCTGTAGATCAGGAACAAGCGAACAAACGAGAGTTTTAGTATATAGATAGATATTCAATGACTGTATGTTAAAACAAAAGACTGCATGTGCTGGAACATGGAAAATATAATAGATTGCTGGAAGAACTCAGCCAGTCAAGCAGCATCTGTGGTGCCAAAAGTTGTAACTTGCCATTTTGGATCAAGATCATGCAATTATCCAGAACAAAACATTTTCCTTGATTGGCACCCACTTTAAACAATCATTTGGCACCAATCCACCAGTTTAAACAATCATTTGATGGGGAATTAATGAATCATTTGATCAGTACCCATTCACTACCTTATCCAATCCCTCCCGACTGCACAGACATTTTATATTTACAATCTACCAGAAGCAATGTAGCGCCACATCAAAGTTTCTTCAGTAACTCCTCTCAAGTTTGTTACCTCTAACACTAAGAAGGATCATGATATCTCTATGTTTCACATCATTGTGATTTTGAAATGTATCATCGTCACAATCCTGGAGCTTTATATTTACCAGCACCATAAAAGCACTGAAGTAGTTCAAGAGAGGTACTGACCTCCCCACCATCAAAGGGATCTGCAGGAGGTTTTGTTTAGTTTATTATTGTTACGTGTATCAAGGTCCAGTGAAAAGCTTTAGTTTTTGTGTTATCCCGTCAAAGAAAAGACTGCACTTGAATACAATCAAGCCATTCACAGTGCACAGGTAAAGGATAAAGAGTACAACATTTAGTGCAAGATAAAGTCTGATTAAATCCGATTAAAGATAGTTCAAAGGCCTTCAATGAGGTAGATGGGAGATCAGTATCGCTCTCTGGCTGATGCGCGAACCATTCAGTTACCTGATAACAGTTGGGAAGAAGCTATCCCAGAATCAAGAGGTATATATTTTCAAACTTCTATGCCTTTTGCCTGATGGGAGAGGGGAGATGAGGAGTGGCCAAGGTGAGAATGGTCCTTGATTATGCTGGCGGCCTTGCCTCAAAAAGACAGCCAATATCATCAGAGGAGTACACCACCCTGGCCATGCTCTCATTTCACTCCTCCCATTGCGAAGAAGGTAGAGGTATCAAAAAGTTGTGACCACCAGCTCAAGAACAGCTTCTTGCCAACAACCACCAGGTCCTTGAACACTTCACAACACTAACTTCAACTATGAACTTCTATGGACTGTCTTGGTCGCTCGAAGAACTTTGGATATTTTTCGCATTTGTATTGTGCTTATTAATTTAATATTATTTTAGTTTATTGTATATTTCTAAATGTATTGCATTTACAGCCATGTTATGCTGTTACAAGTTTCATTGTTTCGTTGTCAGTACATATGACAATTAAACATTCTTTTTGATTTTTTTTTACACTTCCCACTATCTTCTCAAAGGTAATTTGAGATTGGATGATCATGGCTGAAAAGTCCTACTTTACATGAATGAGCTTTTAAAAATGTGCTCCTATGCACATTGCAGAAAAAGTCCTGGTTAACAACAAAGAGTGCAGTTTTCATCGATTACCTTCAGCTGTTGAGGTCAATTATCACACTCTGTTAGTTCAGCTAACTCAGTACAGATTAAGAATGAACCCAAAGCCAATTGTGCTAAAGAGGCCTGCATTTCCGCACACTGCTGGCCCCTTTGAATGCGAAATGTTGGGAGCTTCGCTCTCCGGCTTGGCTATCTGAAGTGTTGTGCCATAAAGACAGAAGTAAAGTGGATTTTGGAAAAAGAGACATGATGCACCCCTTAGTGGCTGTGTGTGAAACTACAATGAAGTTTACTTCGTTCACAGCTTTGAATTATTGCAGTATGAGCAATCTAAGTGGAATATTGATGAGTTCCTATTGAGTTAGACTTTTCTTTCTAGTGTGGGTTTCTTCCAAATTTCCTCTGGTTTCCTCAAGTATGTGTGGGTTTGTAGATTAACTGGCCACTGTAAATTGCCCTGAGTGTGTAGGGAGTGGATGCGAAAGTGGGATAGTATAGAACCAGTGTGATCAGGTGATCGATGGTTGGTGTAGACTTGGTGGGCCAAAGGGATTGTTTCCATGTTGTATCTTTCAATCAATCAACCGCAATGCTGACATTGTCACCCATTCCTAGTTTTCCTGATAAATTTGTTGCCATCCTTCATTTGAACTTGAGGGATCTGTAGGGCCTTTTCAGAAATCACTGAAGAGTTAGCCACTGTAGAGTGACACCAGAGACACGTGTAGGCCCAACTAGTGAATGGTGGCAGGTTAATTTCCCTTAAGGACATCAGCAAACCATTTGAAGTCTTATGAAACTAGCACGGCGGGATATGAATTCATGATTATTAGTCAAGATCTCGTTCTTTCTCTCCCCTTAGTCGTCTAGTAACATAACCACCACACCACTGTAATTAGGTTTCAAACCTCAACACGCACTGCTTCCTCCATTCTACAGGAAGCTCAAAGAGTTCATCTGTATATGTGCGCATGTGGTAAAAGAGGCAAAGCAAGATAGATCTTGGCAAGCTGATATATTTTTAAATGAATTGTTTTTACTGGAGTCTGTTACCAAGTGGTTACAATGACAATGTTGATACTGATGTTGGTGCGGTCTAGGTGCAAGGCTGTGTGTGGACCTGACAGAAAAGCCACAAGCTAATGCTTGCGATCATGCAAACTATTTGAAGATCCAGTCAAATGATTCAAGAGTGTTTTATTGTCATTTGTCCCGGAAAGAAACAATTAAATTCTTACTTGCTGCAACAGCAGCAGCACTACAAGTTTGTAAACACATTGCTCAATAGACAATGTAATAACCAAACAAAAAAAAGTTCAATAAATAAAATCCATTCAAAATCCACTAATTTAATGGTCAGTGCAAATGCTTGCATTTCTCTACCTTTAGGAGAAAGAAAGTGAAAATTGAGAGGCTGGAGATAACCTGAATTGTTCTGTTCATCCGATTACAATTGTTGATTGACTATTGCTGTAATTCAGTGGCTGAAGCGTCCTCCCAAAGTAAAATTCACTTGATGAACTTGCTGAGGGAAAGGTACTCGAGAGACAAGGAACTGCAGATGCTGGTTTACAAAAAAAGACTCAAAGTGCTGGTGCAACTCCGTGGGTCAGGCAGAACATGAATGGATGAAATTTCAGGTCAGTCCTCTTCTTTGCACTGCAGTGATACTGATCAGTTTACAAATGTGCACTTGTTGCAGTGTCACTTCTTACCTTGGTTTCTGTCACATGGACTTGCAAAGTGTAAAGTAGATGGTAGCAATCCAGCTGGGTACTTAACATCTCATCCAGCATCAAAGTCAATAGAAATAATTGACAAGAGATGCTGGAATCTTGAGCAAAAACAAATAAAATACTGGAGGAACTCAGCTGGTCAGGCAGTATCTGTGGGGGAATGGACAGACAACATTTGGGGGCGGGACACTCCTTCAGACTGACCAGATATAAAAATGGTCCCATTGTCCTCGTTTACCCTTTTACACTGTTGTCAAACCTAACCCTGTCTTTACTGTCAGCCATCGTGGTTTCCTCTTCAGATATATTTGCTGTGGTAACATGCCAGTTAACGTTCTGGGTGCTGACACTTCAAAACCGCTGAATTGGATGTTTTGACATCTGAGATGCAAAGTCCTTCCTACTCCACACACCCACCAACATCTCCACTTCATGTCTTGTTGTTATTCCAGTGGAATATTGAGGGATTCTTGTGTTGACAAAACTGCCACTCTCAAGGTGAAATCCTGGATAAATTGTGCCTGCTGCAAAAAGACCCAAACACATTATTCAAGGACGGATAGGTGACTTACTTTATCCTTCCCGATTCTGATGTATGATGTGAAATATCAAATCCGTTTCTCTTCACAGAGATGTTGCTGGACCTTTTGAGTATTTCACAATTATATGTTTTAATCTTAATACAAGGAAATGCAATAAAAACTGATAATCGTGCATCCATAAGACTGGTAGTGTCAACTAGGTTTTTTCAGACCATTAGACATTACTATTATAAATAGCCCCAAATACTTTTTTTTAAAGCTACATAGTATAGTATATTTTCTAGTGCACTTGGGAGCTTAAATGAAGCTGGAATTCTCAACGCACGGGATACCAGCTCCCATACCACATCCCTCACCACTGGCTTCAGGGACCCCAAGGCTGGTTCCATTCACACATACTGTCTTTGGACCCGACCCCTCTCCCGGCCCATGTCTCAGAGGCGCGCACACTTCATTTGCATTCTGGAGCCTGGGCGCACATTCACATCATCGAGTTTCCAAACCATTGGATCAGGGCCGGATTAAGCTAGGAACATATGTTATACAGGGGCCTTAAATACGGGACAAGGTGACGTCGCTGCCCGCGGCCACGTGCTCCCTCTCCACCAATGATGGCCGCCCGGGCTGGGAGGCGGTTGTAACCTCTGTTTGGCGAACACACTCTGCTCTGCTCCCAGAAAACACTCGGCCCCACTCCCCAAACACACTCGGCCCCGCTCCCCGAACACACTCGGCCCCGCTCCCCGAACTCTGTTAACGTTAATGAGCTCCGTTAGCCTACACTATCCGGGCCTACAATGTCAGGGCCTACAGCGACCCGCGGGCCTAATATGGGACTCTCAGAGAGTGTGTGATTGAAGGGTTTAGTTTAGAGATACAGCGCAAAAACAGGCCCTTCAGTCCGTACCAACCAACGATCCCCGCACACTCAAGGGGCAATTTTACATACACAAAGCCAATTAACCTACAAACCTGTTCATCTTTGGAGTGTGGGAGGAAACCGATCTTGGAGAAAACCCACGCGGTCACGGGGAGAACGTACAAACTCCGTACAGACAGCACCCGTGATGGGGATCGTACCCGGGTCTCCGGTGCTGCAAACGCTGTAAGGCAGCAACTCTACCACAGCGCCACCGTGGGGAGAATGACGGATTGCGAGGAGGGCCGGAGGAGAGGGAGCTGAGGGTGCCAGAGAAGTAGAGACAGGGAGGGGCGGAGGAATGTGGGAAAGGTAGGGCCGGAGGAGTGAATAGGGGCGGGACTGGAGGTATAGGGGTGAGAGGGACGGAGTAGGGGTAGGGAGTGCTGGAGCAGTGGATGCTGAGCGGCAAGGTGTGGGTAGAGGAGGTGGTAGAGGAGTGGAGGAGGAGGCAGGGCCTGGGAAGGGAGGAGGGAAGGCTGGGGGATTGGTGAGAAAAGAACGAGCTTTTGGGATGGGTGAGAGGGAGTTGCAAGATTTTGGGAGCATGGGCCAGAAGAGGAGAGCGAGGGAGGGATACGGACTGGTAGGGGCTGAGAAAAGACCGAAAATGTGAGGGAAACTGCCTATAGGAATGGAAAGTAAAGGGGGGAGGTCAAACCTGCGCCCCAGTCTGAGGTCCAGAATGATCTGGAGCAGGTTTTCATTAAGGATCTCTTTGTACTTTGCTCCGTTCATCTTTCCCTCGATCCTGACTCGTCTCCCAGTTCCTGCAGCTGAAAAACATCCCCACAGCATGATGCTGCCACCACCATGCTTCACCGTAGGTATGGCATTGGCCAGGTGATGAGCAGTGCCGTTTGGCATTCAGGCCAAAGAGTTCAATCTTGGTTTCATCAGACCAGAGAATCTTGTTTCTCATGGTCTGAGAGTCCGTTAGGTGCCTTTTGGCAAACTCCAAGCGGGCTGTTATGTGCCTTTTACTGAGGAGTGGCTTCTGTCTGGGCACTCTACCATAAAGGCCTGATTGGTGGAGTGCTTCAGATATAGTCGTCCTTCTGGACGGTTCTCCCATCTTCACAGAGGAACTCTGGAGCTCTGTCAGAGTGACCATAGGGTTCTTGGTCACCTCCCTGACCAAGGCCCTTCTCCCTCGATTGCTCAGTTTGGCCAGGCAGCCAGCTCTATGAAGAGTCCTGGTGGTTACAAAGTTCTTCCATTTTAGAATGACGGAGACCACTGTGCTCTTCGGGACCTGCAATGCTGCAGAAATTATTTTATACCCTTCCCCAGATCTGTGAATCGACACAATCCTGTCTCGGAGATCTACGGACAATTCCTTCGTCTTCATGGCTTGGTTTTTGCTGACATGCACTGTCAACTGTGCGACCTTATATAGACAGGTGTGTGCCTTTCCAAATCATGTCCAATCAATTTAATTTACCACTGGTGGACTGCAATCAAGTTGTAGAAACATCTCAAGGATAATCAATGGGAACAGGATGAACCTAAGCTCAATTTTGAGTGTCATAGCAAAGGGTCTGACTACTTATGTAAATGTGATATTCCAGTTATTTCTTTTTAATTACTTTACAAAAATTTCAAAACACCTGTTTTCGCTTTTTTATTATGGGGCATTGTGTGTAGATTGATTATAAAAATAAAATAATTAAATCCATTTTAAAATAAGGCTGTAACGTAGCAAAATGTGGAAAAAGTGAAGGGGTCTGAATACTTTCTGAATGCACTGTACATGTGTATTCTTGAAATGTGTAATCCTGTTCCCTCGCCCCCAAACGGGGAAGGTACTGAGGGTAATTGGAGGTACTGAAGGTACTGAGGGTAATTGGAGCGAAGCAGAATTTTGATGCATCAGGGGTACCAAAGATTAAATGCAAACTAGGTGCAGATCGCCTGTCACCTCGCTGACGCGTGCGAATGAGGGACTGACCGCCAGGCGCAGGGCTAAGGTGCCGATGTGTCATTCACTCCAGCAACAGGTTTAATGGCACAACGTCAGGTACATCAGCACGCCGCCACTATTCAGTATGCTTGCAGTATACCTGCCGGTATACGTAGTGACACCAGTGACTTCAACTTACATATATTCCCCCGTCTTTAACAGTGCACCATTTTAAATCTCCACTAAGTTGGAACAAACTTTTGTACTCTGCTGGTGAACAAGCAACTGAACTGTCTTCGTTCAACACAGTTGTCTCATTCTGAAATAATCGACAAACTTGCGGAAAAATTGAAGAAATACCTCCGCACCGAAGGGGGAAAAGAACGAGAGAGCGGAGGGAAGCTAAACAGTCCTAGTGTGTTTGAAGAGGCGATGAGCAGAGAGTCCGTGTAGGAGGAGGAGGAGGAGGAGGAGGAGGAGGAGGAGGAGGAGGGAGGAGGAGGGGGTGGGGGGAGGAGGAGGAGGGGGGAGGAGGGAGGAGGAGGGGGGTGGTGGGGGGGGGAGGAGGAGGGGGGTGGGGGGGAGGAGGGAGGTGGTGGGGGGGTAGGGGGGAGGTGGTGGGGGGGGTAGGGGGGAGAAGGAGGAGGGGGGGTAGGGGGTAGGGTGGGGGGGTAGGGTGGGGGGGTGGGTGGAGGAGGGGGTTGGGGTGGGGGGGGAGGAGGAGGAGGAGGGGGGTGGGGGGGGAGGAGGAGGAGGGGGGAGGGGGGTGGGGGGGGAGGAGGAGGAGGAGGGGGGTGGGGGGGGAGGAGGAGGAGGAGGAGGGGGTGGGGGGAGGAGGAGGAGGAGGGGGGTGGGGGGAGGAGGAGGAGGAGGGGGGTGGGGGAGGAGGAGGAGGGGGGTGGGGGGAGGAGGAGGAGGAGGAGGAGGAGGGGGGGAGGGGGGGGAGGAGGAGGAGGAGGGGGGGAGGTGGGGGGAGGAGGAGGAGGAGGGGGGGAGGAGGAGGAGGAGGAGGAGGGGGTGGGGGGGGAGGAGGAGGAGGAGGGGGGGGGAGGAGGGGGTGGAGGAGGAGGGGGGTGGGGAGGAGGGGGGGGGGAGGAGAGGGGGGGGGGAGGAGGGGGTGGGGGAGGAGGGGGAGGAGGAGGAGGGGGTGGGGGGAGGAGGGGGTGGGGGAGGAGGGGGAGGAGGAGGAGGGGGTGGGGGGAGGAGGAGGAGGGGGTGGGGGGAGGAGGAGGAGGGGGTGGGGGGAGGAGGAGGAGGGGGTGGGGGGAGGAGGAGGAGGGGGTGGGGGGAGGAGGAGGAGGAGGAGGGGGGTGGGGGGAGGAGGAGGCAGGAGGAGGAGGCAGAAGGAGGAGGAGGAGGAGTAGGAGGGGGGTGGGGGGAGGAGGAGGAGGGGGGTGGGGGGAGGAGGAGGAGGGGGGTGGGGGGAGGAGGGGGGTGGGGGGAGGAGGGGGGGTGGGGGGAGGAGGAGGGGGGTGGGGGGAGGAGGGGGGTGTGGGGGGGGGGAGGAGGGGGGTGGGGGGGGGGGAGGAGGGGGGAGGGGGGGGGGGGGAGGAGGGGGGTGGGGGGGGGGGAGGAGGGGGGTGGGGGGGGAGGAGGGGGGTGGGGGGGGAGGAGGGGGGTGGGGGGGGAGGAGGGGGGTGGGGGGGGAGGAGGAGGGGGTGGGGGGGGAGGGGGGTGGGGGGGAAGGGGGTGGGGGAAGGGGGGTGGGGGGAGGAGGAGGGGGGTGGGGGGAGAGGAGGGGGGTGGGGGGAGGGGGAGGAGGAGGGGGGTGGGGGGAGGGGGAGGGAGGAGGAGGGGGGTGGGGGGGAGGGGGAGGAGGAGGGGGGTGGGGGGAGGAGGAGGAGGAGGGTGGGAGGAGGAGGGAGGAGGAGGAGGGGGTGGGGGAGGAGGAGGAGGGGGGTGGGGGGAGGAGGGGGGAGGGGTGGTGGGGGAGGAGGGGGGAGGGGGATGGGGGGAGGAGGAGGGGGGTGGGGGAGGAGGAGGGGGGTGGGGGGAGGAGGAGGAGGGGGTGGGGGAGGAGGAGGGGGTGGGGAGGAGGAGGGGGTGGGGGGGAGGGAGGAGGAGGAGGGAGGAGGAGGGTGGGGGAGGAGGAGGGGGTGGGGGGAGGAGGAGGAGGAGGGGGTGGGGGGAGGAGGAGGAGGGGGGTGGTGGGAGGAGGAGGAGAGGGGGGTGGGGGAGGAAGAGGAGGGGGGTGGGGGGAGGAAGAGGAGGGGGGTGGGGGGAGGAGGAGGTGGGGGGAGGAGGAGGTGGGGGGAGGAGGAGGTGGGGGGTGGGGGGAGGAGGAGGTGGGGGTGGTGGGGGGAGGAGGAGGTGGGGGGTGGGGGAGGAGGAGGAGGAGAGGAGGAGGAGGAGGAGGAGGAGGGAGGAGGAGGGAGGAGGAGGGAGGAGGAGGGAGGAGGAGGGAGGAGGAGGGAGGAGGAGGGAGGAGGAGGGGGGGGTGGGAGGATTTGGCAGCGGGTTCTGAGCGCCAGGCGGCGGAAGGGGAAAGGGGCGGCACTGGGAGGAGGAGCAATGCGGCGGTGACGCGACGGCCAGAAAGTTACTCTGAGTTCCAATGTCGGCAACATTGTAGCGGCCGCCGGCGCCTCGCACCTCAACTCGCAACACCCGGACCCCAAATACCGCAACTAGCCCGGCTCCAAGTACCTGGACCGCAAGTCGCCCTTCCCTTGGACCCCAAGTATCTGGACCCCAAGTACCGCAACTCGCAATCCCTTGGACTCCACCACCGCACCTCGCTCCTCTCTACCCCAGCCGGCTTCTATGAGGAGTGTAACTCTGAGGGAGCTGCCGAGAGATGGGAGCCAGCCGGCTTTGGAGGCACTTTTGGGGTGTGCTGGCGGTGGCTGCTGTCTGTGCAGGTCAGTGCCAGTGGGTGAGAAGTTGGAGCTGGGACGGTGGGTTGTTGAGCTGAGGAGGAGGAGGAGGGGGGAGAGAGGCAACACATCTGAATCGGTTGTGGAGCAGGTAAAGCGTGGCTGTGAATGTATGAGGTTGAAGCCCGGCCCCACGCCAGCCTCCTGCCCTGTGCCCGGCTCCCTGCCTCTCTCGTCCCTCCTCTCAAGACAAACTTTCTGACAGACTTCAATCACGGGAACGCGGGCTCCCCGTGAACGAGGGAGGAGAGGGGGGGGGGGGGGGTGGAAGACGGATCGGGGTCTCAACCTGTATCGAGCCCGCGGATGTGCACGCCGCGCGCGTGCACGTACGTCAAATGGAAACTTTAAAAACTTTTTCTGTTCAGATGAGCGGCGGGGTTTTGGGCAGCGACTTTCTCTTTCCTCCGCTGTTTCCAGTATTATTCCCCCACTCTTTCCCTTACCCAGAGACTCTCGTTCACTCCATCCATCCCTCCCTCCCCCCCCACGCACCCCCCCCCCCCCCCCACACACCCCTTAAAAAGAGCTAGTTACAAGTTTTAACCAACTAAAATAAATTTCCTCGCTGGATTGGTTCTCCATTTTAAAACTCTGCCACAGACCCGAGCGAATTAAAAAATAAGTTTCCGTTTTGAGTCGTGTTGAAGTGGAGTTGGTACCAACTCTAAACTTCCATGGATTTTTCGCCGCTGTTTTTCTGTTAAACTTCGTGGATATTTTTTTCCGCGGTCTCGGTACTATTTGCGCGACGAAGAATAATTTATAAAGTATGTACAGCGGTTTCACATCTGGATCGGGTCTGTGCCGGATTGCGGGGGTTTCTCCGCCCACCCACCCCCACCCCCCTTCGTGGGTTTCTTTCTTTTGAAAAATTTAAACTATTTTTTAAAAACTTGGACAAGTTGTATCGTAAATGTCAGGAAGGGAACTAGGGAACTGAAAAGATCACACGGTGGAAATGACAATGTGGAAACTTTTTTTAGTCAAAAGACTGGTGATTCATATTTACATACAACGGGCGTGTTAAACCCTGGGTTTTTTTCCCTCAAAAAAGCCACGGCAGCAGTTTCTGTCACGGTTTGTCTGGGGAGAAATCCATTCATTAGTTGTGATCTTAAAAATAACATGAAACAGACGAAACCCCCTTGCGTTTGGATCGCATTGTTATTTAATAGAGAGTTCGCAGAGAAAGGTTCATCTTGTTCTTGTACGTTGGGATAACATCTGTTTTCTAAGAAAAGTTTTGAAGTTCATGGTGTGGGCTGCGTCGGTTTGGTGCGTTGCAATGCTGTTGATTTGGCACACAGACACACATGACACACGCATGCAGCCACACTGATTTCACTTTATTAAAGCGTGAGCGCTCCCCGAGTTTGAAGTTGTTATTCGGTGTTACTCTTTTAACCCGTGTTCCGAAAAAAACCCTAAAATAATCATTTGCGGAAACTCCCCAGGTCTTGCCAGTAAATGCACCATTCAGTGCAAAATAAAAAGAACCGTGTCTCTATGTAGCCGTATTACATAATTGGAGTGTTTTGTGGCACTTCACATGATGATTTACTTTGAAGTTTCGTCCCTGTTGTTATGCATGCTTGTCTTTGGGCTAGATTTATTTGTGCTCCAAAATAAACCAGTCTTGGGTTGAGGATTGTGTACCATGAGTAATAGTTAGCTGAATGAAAGCTGAGGTCTGGTTTACGGTCCCAGCTTTAGGGTGTAGTGGGTGATCAGATGTTCCAACCAGTTCTGTGGACCGGGTAGAGATTCAACGATACTTTACTGTCACATGTACCTAGGTACAGTGAAATGCTTTGTTTTGCTTACAACCCGGTAAAATCATGTAGTAGACCCCACCTATGCAGCACACAAGTGTTGCCTGGTTTTGGTGCAAACCAAGTTACAAAAGTTGACCGAACAGTTTTATCTACTGCCTGCAGCACCAACCACCCCAGCTCACCGTGACCGTTGTAGTTTTGCTCCCTAAAGCACAAGAACTCGTTACTGGACTGAATTATCTGTTACTACCCGCTATGTTGTATGTAGAAGTGGTCAAGGGTTTACTTAACACAACTTGCTGACGAATAATGGGAATGGTATATTAATGGATGTATGATCCTATTGGAGACTGGAATGTGATGTGACACTTGCTTGAGAAGAATAATTGGTTAAGTGGGTCTTGCCCGCACCTGAGAAACTCATAATTGTCAATAAAGAACAAAGATGAAAAATGTAAACTTGCACACTAAGCATCCTGTCAATAGCGACACTAGTATGAATCGTAAGACTTGTTACTCTGCTGCCAAATTGATGGGGGCTTTCCCCGACGCACCTTTGCAGAAATGGTAGTGGGATGTTTGTCCCCTGTTAGACTGAGTGAGGTAAATCATATTTAATGGGTTACAGGAAATATAAGAAAATTTGTCATTTCTACTTGGAACAAAGGAAGTGTTAAAATGACTCCTTGTATAGTTTTTTTTAATTGCTTGTTTTGCACTGAGACAAGTGTGAAGAGATTGTTCATTGCCGTGCTGAGTATTTGTACGGTGATTGGGCTGTACTTTGTCTACTGCCCATGGTACTCCTGCTACAATTTGATTACTCTTTAAAAGCCGTGCCCAGCACAGACAATTACAGCATCGCAATTACAGGCGTGTGGTGCTACAAACTAGGAGCTTCAGTTGACACTGGGTATGGACTGGAGAAGCCAAATGCATAATGTTGAGAATTCCATTTCTCAAATGCTGATTCCCTCACCTGTTTCAGATGTTGTTCTGTTACTTGTCCCTGCCCCTCATAGCGGCTTAAAGTAACTTGGGTGTCTTGTTGAGATGCATGTGCTGCAGTACTTGCAAATGCATGGACTAAAGGCAGAAATAGTGGAGTCTGTCATTGAACTAAGGAATGGGTTGGAGAAATATTGTGTCTGGCACCACACTTGGTGATAATAGACTTCAACTTCAGAAGTTAGCTGAGGGCTGACTGCTAACAAGACAACACAAACCTGCTCGAAGATATTTGCTTCTGCTTTTCATAAACCCCTGTCCCTTGTCTGATTCTAATGTTGGGTTTTAATATTGCAGATTTCTTTTCCAAAGTAATGCCAATCTGGCAATTTCACCTTATGCTATCACAATGACTAATTCACTAACATTTGAGGATATAACACTGCACTCTAACTCATTCCAAGCTGATGGGTACTCCTTTCTCAATCCCACCCCCCTCCTCCACCCCTTCGATTGCAAGCATATCAAGCAGGCAGGACACTGCCGTGTCTGCATGCTGTGCTGAGTGGAGTAAGTTGTATTTAATAGGCTGTGGAAATAGACCTTGTATGAAACTAAGGGAATGTCTGGATTTAGGATTAAATTGTTCTTGTTTCATCTGCAGTTTGCTTCTGTTATGACATCACAACCTGTATGACTCAGTTCCAGAGTGGTCATTGCCTTTCTGATCTGTTGTTTAGAAGGTATGCAGGAACCTGCAAAATGAATAACTAATTTCTCCCAAATTTGTTAAAAAATTCAAATTTTACCTTTGCTGAAGCATAAACTGTTTTGTGGGGCAACATTGTTCTTGCAGTACAAGTTCCCTCATGTGTCTAAGCCATTTCATATCATGAAGTCACAGGTCAGAGGTATGGTATGGAAGCATGTCCTTTGCCACCGGTTTACACCAGTCCTACCTAACCCAGTTCTTTTCTTACCCCCACAACCACACCCCAATTTTAGCACTGGGTCAACGTACAGCAACCTATTAACCTACCAATCTGCATTCATTTGGGACGGGTTCAAACTGGAGCACCTAGGAAAAACTGGTGCAGTCACAGGAAGAATGCACACAATGCTGGTGGGCTGCACCAGTGGGGTGCAGCTTTGTAAGCTGCCTCACAGTGCTTATATCTGCAAGTAACTGCAATAGAGTTCGAGGAGCAAAATGCCAAACGTAAATGCAGGTTACAGTTAAGAGTAAGACTCCCAATATTAGCTGCAGTCACCATTTCCCCTTGAGCCCTTGAACTTGGACATGGTGGAGTAGTTATCTCAGAGCTGCTATCTTAGAGCACCAGGAACCCATGTTCAATCCTGAGTTTGGGTGCTATCTGTGTGGAGTTTACACATTCCCTGTAGTTTTCCTCCAGGTGCTCCAGTTTCTTTCCACATCCCGGAGATGTGTGGATATGTAGGTTAATTAGCCTCAGTAAAACTCCCCCTAGTGTATAAGTAGTGGATGTAAATCTGAGATTTGTGTGAACAGGTGATTAATGGTCAGCGTGGACCCGGTGTGCCAAAGGGCTTGTTTCCAAGCTGTATCTCTAAGCTAAACATTGATATGTCTGGTGTCTTTGGCAAGAAAGGTGTTGCATTTTCAAAAGATACTTGAGGATAAACTGCCTTGCTTCTAAAGTTGTTTTCATTTGAGTCTTGATGATCTGTTTTTTACGTATTGATGAGGGATTTTGATCAACAGACGCTCTGGTTCTTTGCATTCCTCGTCTCTTTCTCGGTTTCCCACACTAAGTGCTTTTGTGTAAAGTGCTGAGCAGAAAGTCCCAGGCTAAAACTAAGGAAATTGTAGCAGCATCTGTCCTTTGTAAGCTGGAAGTCTGGCCAGTTGGGAAAATGTTCAGTGTTGGTCTGCTGGAACTTTGGAAAATATTATCAACTTTTGAAACCAGACTTTTTTTTTTGTATTCCTGACAGCTTAGTCTTCAGGCTTTGTTGATAAACTCCTTTAGGAAGTCTGAATGTCAAAGATCGTGGCAGGACCCAAGGAACGAATAGGAGGGTTGAGGGAGGAAAAAGATTAGTGAGAAATGGTGAATGTTGTTGAGTCCGGTGCTAGAGATATTTGCTCTAATACCTATCTCAAAATTGCATGATCGCACAGCTCAACTTCAAACCACTAAAATTGTTTGTCCGTGATGCTTAAATGAATCAGCAGGTAAATGAAGTGATTAATATTGTGCTGAGCCATTCAGACCAGGAAGGATTACAAATGTATGCTTTCAGTAAATGGATCTTGGCTGGACAATGTATGCTACCACAAGACAGAGTGCCCTTGGGTTAGGGAGGTGCAGCACTCCCTCTCAGGATAACTAACGCTCTAATGTACATTTGAAGTTGTTTTTTTGCCTATATCCTCCCATGGCTTTCTTCTCTGTCGGTGGCAATCCTCAGAACAATTTGGGGAGTGTGGAGTATGCCAGCACGGGCCAGGGAGGAGGCGAGGCAGGGCTGAGAGCATTGCTCGAACAAAAGTAGGATTTTTTTGGAAGAGTTCCAGAAAGTAACTGAAGTGCAGTCAAGAAATAGGTAGAGCGGAAACTACTTCAAATGGAGTTTAAAGCTTCGCACCGATTTAACAATGTGTTTGCTGCCAGCTCAACAATGTAGGCCAGGCCAGTGTGATTGCTGATTATGCCAACTGTGGCATTTGGCACAGCGGTAGAGTTGCTGCTCTACAACACCAGGAACGCTGGTTTGATCCTGACTACAGGTGCTGTCCGTGTGGAGTTTGTATGTTCTCCCTGTGACTGCGTAGGTATTCTCTGGGAGATCCGGTTTCCTCCCATGCTTCAAAAACACCCGATCTGTAGGTTGATTGGTTTTGGTATAAATTGTCCCTAGTGTGTTGGATGTGTTTTAGCATATGGAGATTGCTGGTCAGTGCGGACTCGGTGGGCCAAAGGGCCTGTTTCCGTGCTGTATCTTAAAACTATAACTTTGGATTGTGGGTTAAATCAGAGTTTATGCTGCTAATGTTCAGGAACTGATTCAAGGATGCAACTATGTCAGTGAAGTGAGAATGTGATTTTAGATTGATTGTGATTTCCTGCAAGGTCAGATCACTTGGCATAACTCTTGGCTGAAGTTGCAATATGAATAATGACTGCTAAATTTGGCCCAACCTGCAGAATTAAACGCACAACAGGGACTTGGCACCTGGAGAAGGGAAAATTGGTTAAAAATTTTTGCATCGTGCATTTAGATTTTGTCTGATTACATGTATCCTTTCCCAGTATTAAACATATAATAATGTTAGAACCAAACATTTTGTGGAAATTATTTGAAGTTCAGTTTAATGTTTAGCGTCAGGTCCTTCAATTAATTTTGGTGCATTGTCTGTATTTTTGATTGGGGTGCAGTGACACCAAGTGGCAAGTTTATGACAGCAACAGTTGAGCGAGTCCTGTCATATTCCCGTGCTCAAAATGGCTACTACGTTGGTGAGTTGATGTGGTCACGAGCCAGGTAAACAGGTTCCCAGCATAATCGCTGTTTTGTTATGTATGGGGATGGCAAATTGAAGGGAGAAGCAGCACTTTGCATTATTACTGATTTGTTGTGATAAGACAACACAATAGCCTGAGCTCAATCACAGTAAAGACTGGTTTGTATTCCCAGTTTCAGGTTTGTAGATTGCCTTTTTGACTAATTTTGCCCTCCAGGTTGGAATGTTAATTGGCTGCTGAACTTTGTGCCAAGTTTGTAGACGAGTACAAGAATCCAGAGGTTAATACAAAATGCTGGAGTAACTCAGCGGGTCAGGCAGCATCTCTGGAGAGAAGGAATGGGTGATGTTTTGGGTCGAGACCCTTCTTCAGACTGATGTCAGGGGAGGGGGCGGGACAAAGATAGGATGTAGTCGGAGACAGGGTGACTGGTGGGAGAACTGGGAAGGGGAGGGGATAGAGGGGGAAAGCAGGGACTATCTGAAGTTAGAGAAGTCAATGTTTATACCACTGGAGTGTAAACTACCCAAGTGAAATATGAAGTGCTATTCCTCCGATTTGCGCTGGGCCTCACTCTGGCAATGGAGGAGGCCCAGGACAGAAAGGTCAGATTGGGGAATGGGTGGGAGAGTTGAAGTGCCGAGCCACCGGGAAATCAGGTTGGTTAAGATGGACTGAACGGAGGTGTTCAGCGAAACCATCGCCGAGCCTGCGCTTGGTCTCGCCGATGTAGAGAAGTTGACATCTGGAACAGCGGATACAGTAGAAGAGGTTGGAGGAAGTGCAGGTGAACAACATATTATCCTCCAACATTTCTGCCACCTCCAACAGGATCCCACTACTGGCCACATCTTCCCATTCCCTCTGAAAGTCCCTGGTCCACTTGTCCCTTCCCACCCAAACCACCCCTCCCCGGGTACTTTCCCCTGCAACTGCAGGAGATGCAACACCTGTCCCTTTACCTCCCCCCTCAACTCCAACCAAGGACCCAAGCAGTGTTTCCAGGTGAGGCAGAGGTTCACCTGCACCTCCTCCAACCTCATCCTCTTTATCCGTTGTTCCAGGTGTCAACTTCTCTACATCGGCGAGACCAAGCGCAGGCTCAGTGATCGTTTTGCTGAACACCCCCGCTCAGTCCATCAACCAACTTGATCTCCCGGTGGCTCAGCACTTCAACTCCCCCTCCCATTCCCAATCTGACCCTTCTGTCCTGGGCCTCATTCCATTGTCAGAGTGAGGCCCAGCGCAAATTGGAGGAACAGCACCTCGTATTTCGCTTGGGTTGTTTACACCCCAGCGGTATGAACATTGACTTATCTAACTTCAGATAGTCCCTGCTTTCCCTCTCTATCCCCTCCCCTTTCCCAGTTCTCCCACCAGTCTTCCTGTCTCTGACTGTATCCTATCTTTGTCTCACCCCCTCCCCTGACATCAGTCTGAAGAAGGGTCTCGACCCGAAACGTCACCCATTCCTTCTCTCCCAAGATGCTGCCTGACTCGCTGAGTTACTCCAGCATTTTGTGTCTACCTTCGATTTAAACCAGCATCCACAGTTTTCTTTCCTACAAGAATCTGGTGTCGAGTTGATGAAAAGTGCTGAGAATCAAAGGGGATTAGTGTTAAAATAAATTGCTTGATGGTTGGTGTGGGCTGAAGGGCCTGTTTCTGTGGTAAATTTATCTGGCAAATTGGTGAACCGAATCATTTTTGGGTGTTGTGTTATATGGATTGAATGCATCTTGTTATGTTCCACTTAGTTATTGACATTCAGTGCTGGTGTAGTATTTATTCAGTTATGGCATGTGGATGTTACTGGCAAAGTTAAGCTTTGATTTCCCCATGCCCAGTGTCCATCAGTAGCTGGTGGCAGTGAGCTGCTGTTTGGAACTGCTGTGATCTCTACAACAAAGGTGCATCCGTATGAAGGTGTTGAAGTAATAGCAATGTATTTCCACATGATTGTGGTTCTGACATCGTTCATGGCTTAAATTGTTCTGAGCTTTTTTTCGACCGCACTTTGTGGAAGAAATTTCCAAAGGGCTGCACAGTGATGCAGTGGTAGAGCTGCTGCCTTACAGCCCCAGAGACCCGGGTTCGATCCTAACTATGGGTGCTGTCTGTACGGAGTTTGTACATTCTCTCTGTGACCACGTGGGTTTCTCCGGGTGCTCCAGTTTCCACCCACATTTCAAGAGATACTGGTTTGTGGGTTAATTGGTCGGTAAATTTTTTTATTGTCCTTGCTGCATAGGATAGTGTTAGTGTACGGGGTGATTGCTGGTCGGCGTGGACTCGGTTGGCCAAAGAGCCTGTTTCTGCGCTGTATCTGTCAAGTCTAAAGACTCACAATGCAGAAAAACAACTCGCCTCCTCTTTGAATGGGTGACACCCAGTTCTAGGATCTCTCTCAAAAGGAATTTCAACCCCTTAAAATTTCCGTCAGATCTCCTCGCACTTTCCTGAACTTGATACAAGCACAGCCTGTTCAAACTTTCCCCCTATGTTGAACTGCCCATTCCAGATATTAGACAAGATACTTGTAAATAAATCTTGAGACTTAAGGAGAAACTGTTGGTGCGGCCTTTTCCATGTATGTAGCTGCTGACTCTGATCATCAGTGGTGGTGGCTTGGATGTGCTCTAGAAGGAATAAGGAATGGTGTCCTTCCAAGAGTCAAGGTTGGAGAGATGTCCTCGAGGTAGCTGTGGAAGTCAGTGAATTTGCAGTAGATGTCATTGGATAGACTGTGCCCTGAGATGGAGATTGAAAAAGGGGAGAGACGTGTCAGAAATTGTCCAAGTGCTTTTGAGGGCAAGGTGTAAGTTAGTAATAAAATTGAATTCTGCGAGTTCTGCACGAGGCAGCCATGATGCAGTCGTCAATGCAGCGGAGAAAGTTAGCAGACGGGACCGTTGTACGTCTGGAACAAGGACTGTTTGACATAACCAACAAAAGGCCAGGCTTGGTTGGTCCCAAGTGAGAGGAGTGTGTTGATTGAGGGGAACAGATTTTGTTTCAGATCAAAGAAGAACTGGAGGGCCCTGAGGTCTTTCTGGTGGGGAATGGAGGAGTAGAGGGTCTGGATGTCCATGACAAAGAAGAGGTGATGTGGGCCAAGGAATTGAAAGTCATTGAAGTGGTGAAGAGCATGTGAGGTGTACTACATGTAGGTGGGAAGTGATTGGCTAAAGGGAGTTGAAAGGGAATCAAAGTATCTGGAGATGGGTGTGGTGGAGCAGGTACAGGCAGAAACAAGGCAGGGCAGTTCTGCTTGAGATGGCAGAGGTTAGTCTGCCAGACTACAGTCCAGGCACTAGAAGTGATGACAATATTGGGATTTAGAACTGACTGTGGGGGAATGCACTTTAAGTGGGGGTGAGATTGGAGTAGGTAAGAGGAGTGGAAAAGTCAAGACAACACAGTCGGTATCACAGCGGCAGTTGGAGATGAAAAGATCAAGAGAGGTAGAAGGCTGACGGGGGAGACAAGGAAGAGTGTTGATGACAGGGTAAGAATGCATTAGTGGGGTGTGAGGACTTCTTCAAGATTCAAGATAGCTTTATTTGTCATCCAATATTGGACGAAATTCAGTCACCCACAGTCCAACAATAAAAGCATTAAATAGGCATCTTGCCAAAGAAATAGCGTCAGAAGATCTTCACAGGATGGTGGGCTCAAAACTGAGGTGTTGGTGCAGCGGTACAAATATAAGGCCTCTGCTGAAATATTAATTGATTGTAAAGAATATTCTACTTTGCAAAACGCTACTTCAGAAGGTATAATGAGATCATGGTGAGGGTGCAGAAGAGATTTGCCGCATGTCTTTGGTTGTAATAAGAAACCAAAGTATTTACGAAAGAACAGGTGGCAGGTGTTTTGACAGATGTTCTAAGTTGAGGAGGTTTGACCAGGTAGTTCAGGAAGTACCACTGGCCGGTGAGATGGAAATTTGCCTCTAAATTTAATGTCTCAGGAAAGCATTTTAGAAAGGTCTGTTTTTAATGCGGTGGCTGAAAGTAGTCATGTTCTTGAAAGGGAAGCAAATGCTTGTGAAATAAATTGTTTTGGTGAAAATAGCTTGCCCAACACTGACGGTCTATTTTGTCTGTTTGGTCTGCTCCAGTGTTTATGCCTTGCATGACTCTCCTCCTCCTCATTTTGTCTTAATTGACATTGCTTTTTCTTTTCTGGCTGGTGGATTATTTAATCTTCATATTGATGGCAAAGGTATTCTGGGCGGGATGGCTAATTGACAGGTAACATGTGAATGAAGCAGATAACTACTGGAACTTGGGCCGTCAAGACAATTCCCACTCTGCTAAAATCCAGATTCAAGGCTTTCCAGGAGGATGATCCCATACTATACAAGAATCTAAGCATCATTTCTGCTGGAGTATCGGAGTGAATGAATTCCAGAACAAGTTGGAGGCTCAATTCAACCTAGAGGGTGGCAATTCAACGTGGTTGACATGGTGATGCAGAATGTGTAAAAGCATTATTTAATTTATTGAGCATCTGAGAGAATTTGGCATGTTCTCGACGTTTCCCTTGAGCATCTTCATTTGTACTGTGGAGATAATTCTGTCAGGATGCATCTTGGCCTTCTGTAGCAACTGCTCTGCTATGGATGGTCTAAACCTGCAAAGTGATGAACACAGCCCAGTTCATCACAGGCTCGTTACTTGCATCCATCTTCACGGCGCATTGTATCAGGAAAGCTGGAAATATTATCAATGATGCTTGCCACACTGGCCACTCTCCTTTCTTTGTTTTGCCTTCCGGGAGAAGATATAGAAGCTTAAAAGCTCAGATATCCAGATTTAAGAACAGCTTCTTCCCTGCTATGATCTCGTTACTGAATCAGTCACCTCAATCAAGAGTGCTGTCATATACTCTTATTCTTAACTTCTTTTGGTTCGTCTGTCATTGTACCTCAATATTTTTTGCACTTTAATCTTGTATCATTCTGCTGTTTTGGACTTGTATTTATTGTTGCATTTATCTTTTTTTTGCATTTATACCATGTGAATGTGGAGTTTCATCGCACTCTGGTGTATATGACAATAAACTGGCCTGATGTCATCCATTGTAGTATGTCTTGTTGCCAATAGTTGCTCTGTGGTATTTGTCTCTGGAATTTCGCCGGGAAATGGCATTCGCTTCAGCAGAGGCTTCATTTGTTTTGTGAAGGTTGTTAAAATATTGTACCCCACATATCTGCCAATGGAGCATGAAGTTTGCTTTCATGTGCAGAGATTTGATGAGCTTTCAACGCATTGACATTGGAAAAATGATTGTTTCTACTCTCAATCTGCACGCAAGTATAGCCTTCAGTTTACTGAAATATTATCCATGAATTGCAGGGGTATTTAAAATGGGCATCAACTCTACTGAATTATTTCAAGTCAATTTGTATCTAACGTTGTATCATCTGAGTTCATTCAGCCTTTGATTCCTTTTGTTTTGCTGGCTTCCAACTAGGGCTTGCCAGTAATTGGAGCCAGAGTATTCTAGTTTGTCAATGTTCCTCCACGACTGATAATTCAGTGCTGTCAAAATCCAAATCCAGGTATTGGATCAATTTAAGGAATGGTGGTCCTTCATTTCATCAGACTTAAATTATTGTTGATTTGGAGAATGGTAGATGGCATCTTTGCATGTCCAATTATATGAGCTGCCCCATCCTTGAGTTATGCTAGCATCCATCCTCCCTGTGTATATAGGATGCCAAACTCTTAAATTCCTTTAGAACGTGTTGTGTTTTGATACCTCTTTGATCTAGCTGCTTATCTCCGATTCAACTGCTTTCCTTTTTTAATTTTAACTCTTTTTAAAATGCTGAGACATTGTTGGCGTGGTTGATATATGTTAATTATGTGAACACTGACAGTGTTGTGAAAGATAAATGACAGGACCAGCTGAAGCCAGTGATTTTACTGATCAATTTTATTTTGCATTCATTTCCTAAATTGCTATCTGCAGCACTTGATGACTGCACGTATTCTAGAATGTTCCCACAGAGGATTTGTGCCTGCACCGCATTTGGTTTGCTTTGTAGTTTTGGTCACAGGTGGTGGTTGAGCAGAATATTTGCAAAGGCAAAGCATAGTTCAATTAACTGGTTTCTGTACTTGAATTTCACTCTTGGTTTCTGTTGTACATCGGGTATTGCTTTGAAATACTTTGAGGAGTTAAAATGCTGAAACTGACAAGACCGTACACTGAAATGTGTGAAGTGGCTTTGGATGTGTGGCTGATCGATTTTTTTTTTTGGTTAAATTAAATTAGATGGCTTGAACACCCATAATAAAGGACCACTTGCATCTGGTCATTTCCTCCCCCCCCCCCCCCTTCCAATTTGTGCTGCAGATTTCTGATCATATTGCGATAGCATGACCCATGTATTCCTGTGAGTTAGATAACGATGAAGTATTTTGTATCTTCTGCCCAACTGGAGAGGGGATAAGAGGAAATGACCAGATGTAAGTAGACTTTGATTATGCTGACTGCTTTCCCATGCCTGCATAAACTGTGACCAAACCAAGTTGTGATGCATCCTGATAGGATGCATTCTATGGTGCATTTGCAAGAGTCATTGGAGATATGCTGAACTTCCCTGTTCTTCTGAGGAAATGGAGGCATTGGTGTGCTTTTTTGGCCTAGCATCAATGTGTTAATATCCAATATTAATATCCAAGGGGCAAACAAAGATCTGAATGAAATTCATGGAATAGTTTTTATATTGAATTGAATGCATGCTCAGAAATTTCCCATTGTGCCCCTCCCACTGGAGGTATTTATGTAGGGTGCAGATGGTAGTTCTGATGTGTTGTACTTCCTCATTACTTGAATGAGCAGATTTTTTGATCGCGTGTCTATTGTCTGGGATAGAAATGAGCCTTGTTAGGTGAATGGCATTGTCGTTTTCATAGATATTGGCAACCTATTCATAATGGACAATTCTGTCACAATAAAATTCTGCTCTGTATGAGTAGATAGACGTGTGCTCGAATTTATTTCCTTTGGTCTGCATTCTGGACAGCTAGGAAATGTGGTTGGGGCATCAAGTGAATTTGGAGCACCCAAAATCCAGGAATTGATGGATTCAGTACATCGTATAGAGTTTTGAGGTAGTATTTCACTGCATATTGTGAATAGAAAAATGTTCTAACTTTTTATAAACAAATTTTGTAAGAATAGTATAAAAGAAGTTGACTTGAAAGCAATGGAACATATTGCAGAATTTGCTGTTAAATAGGCAAAGTGAGGTTTGATAATACTTTGGCAAAAATTTAAACAACTGATAGATAAGTTGGAGGAAGAAACTATTATCAAATGTGACTTGGTTAGCACTCAGCCTTCCTTGTCCCACTGAGTCTGCCACAAACATTGACCATGCATTCAAATTTCTCCCCATGTTTTTAATCTCTCCATATTTTTGTCTACCCTCAACTGCACAAATACATAGGGGCACGGGTGTACGCGGCATATTTTCCAAATTTGCAAATGACGTGTATTGAACTGTGAGATGTACAGAATCTGTTGGTCTATAGGATGAGGATGTTTGGCAAAAGAATGGGTAAGAACATGGAAAAAAAAAATTCTGTGCAGTGAATGATTGGATCACAGTTAGTAGTGGAGGCAGATTCAATTGTAGCATTCCAAAGGTTGGATAAGTGTTTAAAATGACGTTTTCAGGGTTGCAGAGGGAAGGGATGGAACTCACTGACTGACTTGTACGTAGACCTGAGCCTGTGCTGGCTCCAACAGGCTTCATCCAAGATCCATCCATTTTGTGCAATCTCAAATTGTCCTACCCAAATTTGCTCCCACATCGAAAACTTGGAATGTTGCCAAATAATGCAAACATTCGTTCAAACTTTATACCTGGCTGCTGAAGTTTCATTGCACACACCTAAACGACCAGCATACAAAACAAAGGAATTTGTTCTCGTACCATTTCACTTGAGATGGGCGTCTGAACCAAAACACTCCTGGGTGATCAGGGGTGTGCTTTGCAATTGGCATCTTGCCTGCTCATTTAAAACCACTGGTATGAAAAGTGTGTTCACAAGCGCTTTTAAATGAAAATTATTGTCACTGATTTTCTTGTATTTCTCAGCTGTGAAATGAGCAATTACAATGTGTGGGTGGGTGGGCAATAGGGGATTGGAGGAAGTGGGGAGACAGTGGGATGCACAAACTCCTGATGGCAAGCATTTGTTGGGAGCATAAAATTCTGGCACTGACAGTGGAATCCATACAAGTGACATATGTTCCTGTGTAGTAGGATATTTGGATTCTTCATCCTCACTGTGAAGGAGAGAGAGTGTGAGATAATCAAAATAAAAGATTGAGAACAGCTGGTCTTAAGAATTTGTTGTAAGCAGGACTTTTTTTTTTTGTCTTAACAATTACTAGATCAAAGTGAGTTTTCTTGGACATGACCTGGTCTTGGGGGTTGAATGATTTGTGTTCATGAAGTGAAACTCCCGAAAATTCCGCCTTTCCCTGAGAAAAGCTGGTGCTCTCCCACCTGGAGCTGAGCCTTGCAAATCGCTGATAACATCAGTAACATGAGCCCTGAGTGTAAATATAACACTGATTTGGAACTATAAAACTGATTGTAACTATATCTTCAAAAAGCACTTTAGTTTCAATGTTGTTTGATCTTGAGGCGGTGAATGAACATTTGCTTATTATTGAATGGATAGATAGTAAGAATGTATGAAGTTTTTTTACACTGTTTTTGTTTTACGTTTATTTCATTTCAACTTTTTTGAAATATAGAAGCTCTACAAAATATGGAAAGATACTATGTATTCTACATGCTCCTACTGGGATTAATCAGTAATCATCTTCTTTGCCTCTTCTACTAATGGTGACCTGTGCAGGATTACAGTTTTACAGGATTTGTCAGTCCATTGGATAACAGTGATTGTTTTAATTGAGTGGTGGGGATAAACCCTCAGCCACACTGGTAGGTCCCTCCTTCAACTTGTGTCTTTAACTTACCAGAGTTTGGGCTAGAAACGTGCTGAGAGCATTATAGAATAAATGGATAGTGATTGACCTGGCTGGTTAATCCAGCTTGGCTAATATTGTTCTGATGCCTAACACATCGCAAGTGCACTCCCCGCTCCATTTTTCAAAATGTTCTTAAATCCTTGCATTGCTCCAATGCGAGAAGTTAGACGCATAGGGACATAGACCTGGGTCTTTAGACTGTAACAAAAGTGAATGTTTGGGAGGAGCACACACATCATTCTGGGCATGCAATGCATCTTGTTTTCTACCAGAGTAACAATGCTGTAATGCTGCCCAATTATTTTCATAAAATGGAGCAGAAAGAACGATGGACCAGTGCTCTCTTTGTGACTACCTGTCCACCATAAAGTTGTAGCTTGTATTCTTAGTTACATGTATTCAAGGTGAGAAGGATTCTCACTGTGATTTAATGAAAGTGTATGTTGGTGTTGACAGTTGTTTTGCTTTGACACAACCAGAGGCAAAAAAGTATGGAACGCCAGGGGTAGGGGAGTTGGAAATTGAAGAAATCTTTCTTTAGAAACTTGTACTCAAAAAAGTATGGAACGCCAGGGGTAGGGGAGTTGGAAATTGAAGAAATCTTTCTTTAGAAACTTGTACTCAAAAACGTGGTTTAGTAATAAGCAGTAAAACAGCACGATAGATCCTGTTCTGCGTTTCACATGAAATCTGTTTGAAGTCTCAGTGAGGAAAAATGGATATTAAAAGGAAGAAACTGTTGGTGACTTATTTTACACATGCCTCAGGAATCCAACCCGTCTGGTTGAAGTGTAACGATGACATGCAAATCAGGCAATACAGGTCCAACGGGAAACCGGCATGAAACTAGTGTCGAAAGTAACCCCACACTTCATTGTTGTTTAGCCACAAAAAAACTGCAGGTGTTGAAATCTTGAGTAAAACACAGCATTCCTACAATTTTTGTTTTGCTTCGTTATGATATGGGTGACTTGTCCCTGGGTTAGCACGAGCATTTGTTACATAATGCTCCTGCTAAGCACGTACTACAATATTTCAAAATGTTTTTAAAAAATGCAATAAAGTCCTCAAAGTTAAAATGATTGAAACATTTAATCCCCTTATTTTTCTTTTTTGATCCAATTAAAAAAAACATGGCTCGTGTTCTATAAATATCAAATTGATCTGTTTTGTAGGTGGTAGAATTTGTGACAGTTGGGTTTTAAAGCTGCATGTTTAAATAAGTTCCTACTAGTGAGAGAGGGAGAACTGCAAAAGCTTGCCGACAAACTGAAAATCTTTTTGCATTGGTTTTAATATTGTTTTCTTTTCACTCAGCATTCCAGTGCCATGAGTCGCCTCAACCTTGTGTGAATGGAGGAACTTGCTTAACTCGCCAAAATGGTACAGGAGGTTGTCGGTAAGTAAATCCCTGTTCCTGCATTTCATTGTTAATTGGTATTTACTTGGTTCATTTCTTCGGGTTGCTGCTGGTGATCTCACAAATTTGTGTTTGCGTGTGTGTTCACTCTCAACCCAATTAAAAAGGCGTAAAAATAACTTCCAGTTTGCAAGTTCTTGTGCTGCATTTTATAACCAAGCTTGAGGAATGCACTTGTTTATATGTGTCAATTGTGTGCAAGTAGAGTTGAGGAAAAGAATGATTCCTTTATCCTGCCAAAGATACAAATGTGAGCATGCAGGTATGTGGAATTTGGGGCTACACTGCAGGATTTACTACCAGACCCTGCACCATAAGTTTTGCCTAGCAACCATCTCGATGGAGCTCTGTCGGAACCTGGTTCTTGAAATCCTGGGTTACAAAATTCATTTTTATGATGAAATCGCATTCTGGCCACTCACTGCCCTATCTCTGTAACCTTCTCAAACCATACACAGGTCTTCCTTGCCTTTTTTTAATGCTTTAAAAAATTCTCTAAGACAATTGTTGCACTACTCTCCACTTTACAATTTATGCAATTTCACTTTGAAGTATATTCCAGAATGTGTTTCTTTTTTAAAACAAAGCAATGGCTGTAATCAATCTCAAACTTTGTAGACTTCTTGGGTTAACCTTTTGAAGAATATGTCTCTTGGACCCCATAGAATTTGTCCACTTTTCCTCCCTACTGCTACCTCATTTGAGATGCTCTTGGAATAGCATCTTGGGACCAGCTTAACAACTCATTTCTCTCTTGTCAACAGTTTTTGGCATCAGATGTCAAATTTGTCTTCATAGATGCAACGCCCACCCCTACAATACCCCCAAAAACCTCTTGGTATGGCTTGGTGATTTTTGTCTGACAACCTACCTCCTGTACAGCACCTTGAAATGACTCTGTTACTCCGGTGATGTATAAACGGTGTTGTTGCAGATGTAAAATTAATATCAATAAGAAATACCAACATATCGTTAGGTTCCCAACATCAAGCAGAGTTGTGGCAAAGGAGCTACGGTATACAATGCCTAACACCTCACTTCCAGTAACTGTGTCTTAAAACAACTTGCCTTTCCCGTGAGAGTTTTTTTCCTCAAGTGTTCCTTGGTCCTTTATGCCCATTTTATTACTATTAAGGAGAGGCTATGGTTGGGTATGTGAGCAAACCTTGGCAGCAAGAAAGATGAATGAACTGGTCAGATTAGATTTCTGCATCTTATTGTACTCTACCCGGGACATCAGCTGGCAGCCCTGCACAGCAAAAGAAAAGAGTCCGCTGGCGAGGCGTGCTGCTGTGAGGAGCAAACGCCTTGGAATTGTGCAAGTGTTTACAGTGCTGAGGGCTGCATTCGCCCTGTAGGTAATGGATACCCCCTGAGATGCAGACAGGGGTTGCATTGTTCCTGGGGAAACAGCAGGTTGAATAGCAAGGTGGACTTGAGCACTGCTGAAGAGGTTTTATGTTTGAGCGACTGACTCGGTCCCCTTGTACCCATTTTGTAATTAGTAGCTGTGCAAGTCTTTGTAAATCGATCTGGATTTGTCTCTCTTTTCGTCACAGATAAGTTTGCGCAGTGTCCCGGGTAGGTTTGTGCAGCGTCTCGACGGGCTGATTGCTCTGGAGGAGCTGGCTGTGTTAACAAAATTAACCTCAATTTGGACTTTAAATTACCACAGCCCCTGTTCAACTTTTTTCCTGGTATTTCAAGTGATCGAATGTATATTCCCACCACAGACCTGTGGCAACGACCTGATTCTGTTTACCGTGGTGATGTCTGATCTATAAATATTGGAAAGACTGGCATAGATGACTCCAGTGCTTGTCTTAAATGGGTGTACTGAATCTGAGAGGATGGTGTGTCTTCATTTCAACACCCATCCATTTTGACACTGCGTTTGACACTGAAACAAACCCTTCCCACATGGGTTGAGGGCTTTGATGTTGTGCACAGGTTCCTGCAGTATTCACCATTGGCAAAATCAATGTATTCTGGAGTAAATCTAGTCCATGTACAATATTAGTGAGTACAGCTTCATGTTTTTGGAGTAGATGGCTGCATTCGTACATAGATTCTTGGGGCTACATTCACAACTCGCTGCAATTTAATGTCTTGGGCAGAGCTGTTGCCAAACCAAGCTGAGATACATCCCAATTTAGGATGCTTTCTACGGTGCATCTACAGAAGTTGAGAGTCATTGAAGACATGCTGGATTTCCTTGCTTTTCTGAGGAAGTAGAAGTGTTGGTGTGCTTTCTTGACCGTGGCTTCAATGTGGTTAATGCGGGACAAATTGTTGGTGAATTGCACTGAGGAATTTAACTCTCAACCATCTCCGCTTCGGCACAATGGATGCTGACTGGAGCGTACACACCACCTTGGTTCCTAAAGTCAATAACTCGCTGCTTTGCCTTGCTGACATTGAGGGAGAGGCTGTTGTCTTGACACTAAGCTCTCTATCTCATCCCTGTACTCTGCATGTCACTGGCCACAGTTAGAAAGACGACACTTTAAGGTGAGGCTTTTCAGACCAGGCTGTGCAAAACATGATTGAAGTGAAGGAGGAAAAAACAACAACTGATGTTGGTCTCTGGTAAATAATCTCCGGGAGAGATTTGAGTTGATTTAATTGGACTGGCAACCTTATTGACACAGCAGACTGGAATGTTGCAGAGCAGACAAACCTCTGCCACTAAATATTTACTTATTCAATGTTAACACATCTCTGGCAGCTCTTGATTTTTGTTTGTCACCCGTTTTGTGACTTTTGTTTCACCCCCTCCAGATTTGTTAATGCCTTTCATTACCTTGGGGATTCCTGATCCCTTTTTAGCCCTGGCAACTCATTTAGGGTGAGCAGGAGGGAAGTGCTTGCTGCCCTCTTGGTAACTCTGCTGCCTCAGACATTAGATAGGTGCAGAGTAGGAAATGCAAGATTTGCAAACCATTTCACCTTCCTTTACTGTACTTGTCCAAAGGGAATGTTGTTATGTATGCAGATGAATCTTTGCTCCCACCTGGGCCTTTTTGTTTGCTCTTCTTTCCTTTTCCTGGGACAACAGGCAATGCACTGCTTGAGGTGATTTGTGGTTGGTCCTGGTCTTTCCTCATCTCCAGCTCTTCCACCCCCCCCCCCCCCCCCCCCCCCAACTGAAACACTGGTTTGAGTCATCTTTGGCCATTTTTTCCACTTGATGAATGGAATCATAATCTCGTCCCTTGCTGAGTAGATAAGGTTCGGGTCCTCAAAGGAAGGAGCCCCATTTCCTTTTGTATTATAAATTGGTCCAAAATTTTGACTTCATAATAAGTTCTTAAGTTGTGGGAGCAGAATTAGGACATTCAGTCCATCCCGTCTACTTCGCCAATCATAGCTGATCTATCTTTCCCTTTCAACTCCATTATCCTGTCTTCTCCCCATAGCCCCTGACACCCTTACTAATCAGGAATCTGTCAATCTCCACCTTAAAAATATATATTGACCCCCTCCACAGCCTTCTGTGGCAAAGAATTCCACAGATTCACCACCCTCTGAAGAATTCCTCCATCTCCTTTCTAAAGGTGCGCCCTTTTATTCTGAGACTATGGCTTCTGATCCTAGACTCTCCCACTAGTGGAAACATCCTCTCCACATCTCGTACTCCTGCTGCAGCCTAAGACCTGTGACGTTTCAGCTGGTGGGTAACTGTTGGTGCACGTGCATGCCCACATGAGCCAAGGTGGATTAGACTGGGGCTTCCCCATGCTTTTAAAATTGTCTTGGTTTTGTTTACAATTGGACCCCTATGGTCTTTAATAAAAACTGCACTCCTGTTGGCAGGCTTCCACGTTTGAATGCTTTGTGTGATGGAACCTTAACAAATATTTTTAGGTATTAGATTGTGTAAGGGTCTGGCACAATTGCTGTGACACTGCATGATCTTTTGAAATTTGCAGTCTGTAATTTGGGAAGTCTGGTGAGGATGCCTGGGGTGCAAGAGGCTGCTTTTGTTTGTTGAGAAGCTTTGTCGATTTGTTACTGCCGTGGAAACGTGTGTGTGTGTGTGTGTGTGTGTGTGTGTGTGTGTGTGTGTGTGTGTGTGTGTGTGTGTGTGTGTGTGTGTGTGTGTGTGTGTGTGTGTGTAAGGGGGGAGTTACATATTCAGTTTTTATTAAATCTACAAACAATTAAATCTGAAGAGTGTGGCCACTGCTAATAAGGTGACTTGGAGTGGGGACGGAGGTGTAGGGATTTGGGAGTTAAGTTCCCCGATGTTCTTCTACCTGTGTGAATTGCCTTTATTTTATGTGAATGAGCTGAAATGAAACATTGTGTTTATAAACCATTCAAAGAATGTTTCACCCCGCTGTCATGAATGGAATGTAGTTCTCTCGTTCTAGTGCCCTTACGAATGGGCTGAGGAAGGTAGGTAATTGAAAACCAGCCTTTGGCAGATTAATTATGGATTCTTTGTCCTTCGAATCAAATAGAGAAAGCCTGGACAAGTCAGGAATGGTGTCGTAAATAAGGACCTGTAACTTGCATCGGTTTTGGTATCAATAGTCCATTAACTTTTGCGTTGATGACATGCGGTCTACTTGGTAATATTAAGTTAACAAATCCTTCAGCATTAAGAGTTAATAGTTATTTCTAGAATGTGTGGCACTTTATTTTGAAAAATCTGCAACCACTTTAAGCTGGGAATTACCTTTGCAATTTAGTGCTTACCTATTTAGCAAACTTGGGGGTAGCTGATCTGTGCCTGCAAGTGTGACAAGTGGCAATATAAGTGAATGACCAGTTCATGTTTGCAGCGACAGACATGAGGGAGTGATCTTGACGGGAACACATGGTCCTCATCTTTGAATTGTGGTGGGATGTAATAGAGTACAACCAAGTAAATTGCTCCTAGAGCAAACAGATAGCTCCTCAATTGACTAAACTTGGACACGCTAGTTGAGTTGTTGTGGTCTCACCAACCCCTTGTAGAATGTCCCCATTGCAATACAGGCCAAGATTCTCTGCCCTCCCATTTTAGTCAGAACATCTCTGCCAGGATGGAAATGTCGAAGACTAGAGGGCATAGCTTTAAAATCAGAGGGGAGAAAGTTAAAAGATGTGTGGGTTAAGTTTTTCCACACGGAGTGGTGGGTACCTATATTTCGCTACCAGCGTTGGTGATGTGAGCAGATATGATAGTGGCATTTAAGAGGCCTTTAGAAAGGCACAAGGATATACAGTGAACAGAGGGATATGGGTCAAATGTAGGCACAGGAGATTAGTTTAGATTTGTGGGCTGAAAGGCCTGGTCCTGTGGTGTACTGTTCTATGTTCAATTTATCCTCCAGTTCAAGACATGGACAAATGATCAGTCGAATAAGAGCAAAAATTGACCATGTGCTCCGAGAGTTTGCTCGACCTTTCAAGGAGATCTCTTGGCCTTCAGCTCCACTCTCCTGTCTCCTACCCACAACTCTTTACTCTACTTCACTCTACTTTTGACCACAAATCTCTCAATACAAGCCTTGAACATTGAATAAATTAGTCTTGGCAGCAACCACCAAATAACACCATAAAGAGGAAGAAGTTTAGACTTTTTTGCTTTCCAACACAGTGAGGAATGTGGGGAATCTGCTGTGGTGGATGTTTATATTAACTTTGTGTAGTTGTTCGTCTTGTTGCTTTTTTTCTTATGGCTGTGTGGTAATTCGACTATCACTGTACCTTAATTGGTACATGTTACAAAAAAAGACCTTTGAAACCCTTGAACCTGGATAGAGAATTCTGAAGATTCATGGCACTGAAAAGCTCTTCTACACCTCTCTCTCTGAAATAGGCAATCCCATATTCCAAAACTCAATCTGAAAAGAATCAACTGCTCAGTATTTGTTACCAATACTCCTCAGCATCTTGTTTCAGTTAGATCCCCCCTCATCTTTCTAAACTCCAGTGCCTTAGCCCAACCATGTTTACTCTTTCCTCAAGATGACACCTTCATCCAAAGTGACAACTGTGAATTTTCCCTTAATTGCTTCCAGTGCAAAACAATAGCTCCTCAAATGATTAAACCTGTACATGCAGCTGAATGGTGGTCTCACCAACACCCTACACAGTTGCACCAACATTTCACTTGTTCACTGTCATTGCAATACAGATCACGATTCATTTTTATACATTGGCGAGACCAAATGCAGACTGGACGATCGTTTTGCAGAACACCTTCGCTTAGCCCACCTGAACCTACCTGATTTCCCGGTTGTTGGACACTTTAATTCTCCTTTCCATTCCTACACAGACCTTTCTGTCTTGGGTCTCCTCCATTGTCAGAGTGAGGCTAAATGCAAATTGGAGGAACAGCATTTCGTATTTCACTTGGGCAGCTTACAGCCCAGTGGTACGAATATTGATTTCTCTCACTTCATGTAGCCCCGACATTCCCCCTCTCTATCCCTCCCCCACCCAAGTCGCACTAGCTTCTCATTTTCACCTTACAAACAGCCTGTTTCCTTTATCATCGTTACTTTTTTGCATATCTTTCATTCATTGATCTTTAACTCCCCACATCACTGTCTTTATCTCTCATTTCCCTTATCCATAACCAGTCTGAAGAAGGGTCTCGACCCGAAACATCACCCATTCCTTATCTCCAGAGATGCTGCCTGTCCCGCTAAGTTACTCCAGGTTTTTGTGTGTATCTTCTATTCACGATTCATTTTGCCTTCCCTTTTTATTTGTTATAACGACATACCAATTTTGAGTCTCCTTTACATGGATATCTTGATTGCTCTGAGCTTTGAGTAGTTTCTGTCCATTTAATATTCTGATTGTGTTTTCCTACCTCTGCTCCATTTGCCTAAACTTCTACCCACCTACTCAACTAATATACCTCTCTTCACATATTTTCAGCATTTTCTTCACAGCTTGCTTTCTCACCTTTCTTTGCAGCCGAGTTTGCTGTGATACATTGTACTTGGTCCCTTCATCCAAGTCGTAAATTTAAGAAGGTAAATAGTTGACGCCCAGCATGGATCCCCATGGCACCTGACTAGTTTCAGCTTGTCAACCTCAAAATGGCACATCTATCTATCTGTATACTAAAACTCTTGTTTGTTTGTTTGTTCTTGAACTACAGCTAAAACGGTACATGATAGCACAACAATTTTAGGCCCACCTTACGCACCGTCATCCCTTTGGTGCTAATGGAAGAAGTTTCATTGAAATCGGTGTAATATTTTTAAAGTTGTTCACATTTAAAAGTTTAAATCTATCTCCTTAGGAGGGAAGGAGGGAGGGAGGAGGGAGCGTAGGGGGGGTTGAGGGGGATGAAGTGGGGAGGGGGGGTGGAGGGAGGGAGGAGAGGGTGCTGCACCAATGCCAAACGGGTCCACTTGGTCTAGTTTATCCTAACTTTGCTCTATTTATCCAATCCTCCTTCCATGCTACACCCTTCCCCTCCCCACCACCCATGCTTCTGACTTGTTCACTTAAGTGTGCACTTTTGCAGAATGCCCTCTGGAAAGATAAATACTCCACCTCAGCTTGTTTCCCTTTATCTCTCCTGCTCTTTACATTCTTAAAAAAACACTAAAGAATTAAACACCAGTACCGTTTTAATCAGTATGTTTATTGTGCCTAATGGCTTTACGCTTTGTCAAATGTCCTGCTAATCATCTTTGATAGTGCGTTCTCACACTTTCCCGAGAACAGAGGTTAATCCAGCGGCTTTATATTTTGTTTTCTATCCTTGCCTTCCCTGAATAAGGACATTATACTTGCAAAGTTCCAAACTTCTGGAGATTATTTGTGAACTTAGGCAATTTGGGGAAATTGCAACATATGTATTTACATGGCCCAACTCTAGGAAGAAGACATTTGTGTCCAGGAAGTATGTCAATCTTTAGTCCATCAGATTTGATAATTTAATTTCTCTCGTAATTATCATTGTTCCTTCTCGTATCTGAGGGCATTCCACAGATCAACAAACTATTTGTTCAAAGCCTCTCCCATTTACTTGTTTGCCAGTAATCTAATCCTATAAGGGACCATTGATTCCTTAGCTGCTGCTCTTCCTCCTTGTATTCTCCCCTTCCCCTCTTTACTGCCTAAAACAATGTGAGGAATAGTCTCTCCGATGGGAGCAGTGGAAAGCTACGCTAATTCATTAGCATGGGATCCAACTGGACCAAAAGAGAAACTTTAGAAGGAAAGTGTTGCAGCAGTTTGTCTTCCCCCAAATGTCAAGATGTTTCTTCTACCAGGTTCTAAGGTACCATTTACTCATGGCTGTCAGACTCTCAGCATAAAAGAGGCAATGTAGATCCCTTCCAGTCGAAGTGACCAGCTGCAATGAGACTCCAGTTCTTAATCCTCCTCCTTCCACCGCCCCCCACCCCAACTTCGCCAGCTGCCAAACCTGTTAAAATGCAATGTTTCTGTTTGTCTTGCGTCATGATTTTGTGATGCAAGATTTTTTAAAAGTTAACATGATTTGAACATGATTGGAACTTTTAAAAATGTGTGGGCATTGAAAAGAATTAAAACATTTAAACACATGCAAGCAAAAAATTGCCATTCTCTCAGTTGCTTTTTTTCTCATTTCAGTGGTATTAGTCTACGTTTAGTTTAGTTTAGAGATACAGCATGGAAACAGGCCCTTCAGCCCACCGGGTCCGTGCCGACCAACATTCCCCATGTATTAACACTACCCTACACATACCAAGGACAATTTTTACATTTACCAAGCCAATTTTACCTACATACCTGTACGTCTTTGGAGTGTGGGAGGAAAGCGAAGATCTCGGAGAAAACTCACACGGTTAGGGGGAGAACGTACAAACTCCGTGCAGACAGCACCCGTAGCACCATGCTGTCCTTCTACTTCTGGCAGGTTAACCTTGCAGGTTCAGTGTGTGAATTGCTTAGCCCAGGAGATGGGAAATTTGCCAATGTTTGTGCACATTTACCTAATGTACTGTATCCGCTGTTCTAGGCATGGACTCCTATATATCGGCGAGACCAAGCACAGACTAGGTGATTGTTTCGCTGAATAACTTCGCTCAATCTGCCTTGGCCCATGTGATCTCCTGGTTGCCAAGCACTTTAACTCCCCTTCCTATTCCCATGTTGACCTCTCTGTCCTGGGCCTCCTCCACTGTCAGTGAGGCCAAATGCAAATTGGAGGAACAGTACCTCATATTTCACTTGGCAACTTTCAACCCGGTGGTATGAATATTGATTTCTGTAACTTCAAGTAACCCTTGCATCCCCTCTCCATCCCTCCCCACCATAGTCGTCGTACTAGTTTCACTGTCATCCGCTTTGTATCACTCGTTATCACCTTTTCCACATCCAACAATGGACCATTGTGGGCTGCACCTTTCCTTGATCAGCGTTGCTGGCTTTCATTTGTCCTTTTGCATACCTTTCATTTATTTCTTTGTACCTTTTCATATCTCTCGTTCCCCTCTCCCTTGACTGTCAGTTTGAAGAAGGGTCTTGACCTGAGACAGCACCTATTCCTTTTCTCCAGACATGCTGCCTGGCACACTGAATTACTCCAGCTTTTTGTGTCCAATGTCTATGCACAGATTTCTGATCATGAGGAATGCACGTGGCCAGTACACAAGTCCAAGGGCTGGCCAGCCACAAGTCCAAGGGCTGGCCAGCCACCTCCTGCACTCCAGCCACCAATTGCCCAATGACCGTGTAATATTTGTCATTATCTCTGGCAAATGAATTGCAGATGCCTAAAAAAGATTTGCCCCATCTGACTTTTGTTGAGGCACACGAGCATTTTGCTTGTTCCGCAGCACTTCTTTTAACCTTTCGCCGTTTTCTGTGGGATTTTGAGTGACGTTTGGGCTGCTTAGTAATTTCAATGTATCACTGTATTTCACAAGTCGTGAATGTACAGCTGGCTTGGGCATGTGCTATGCATGCTTGTGTTTGGAAGTGATGAAAAGTATTTTAATTTGAGCAGTTCTAACAATCGCTGTAATTGGAAAACTGGACCCCGATAGTTTTCAAGCTACGCTGAAAAACAAGAGATTGAAGCGGGGTTAGACTATTCCATGCCTGCTGTCTGCATAGCCATTCAAATAGGTCATGGCTTGCCTTTTGCCTCAGGCCCACTTTCCTCCTCTGAACATTATTAATTCTCCCGGTCTAAAAATCTATCACTGTCCTGACTATAGACGACTTAAGCAACCCGTGGTGGAGAATTCATTCTGTGGTGGAGAAGATTCATGACCCTTTGGACGAAGAAGCTTCTCAGCTCATTCCTGAATGGCTGTACCCTCCTGACGCAGACTCATAGCTCTAGATTACTCGGCCAAGAGGAACTTCAAATCAGGATCAATGCTGTTGGGTCCCTTAATTTATTACATTTTGGTGAGATCACCTCACATTCTTAGAATTTCTAGCGAGTACAGGCACAGTCTGTGTCATCTTGTCCCCTTTGGAATGTCAGAGGTTGAGGGGAGACCTGATGGAAGTATATAAATTTGAGAGGCGTACGTACATAGGGAGACAGTCTCGACTTTTCTCCATGGGTGGAAATACCTAACACTAGAGGCATAGTTGTAAGGTGAGAGAGGGAAAGTTCAATGGAGATGGGTGCGACAAGTTTTTTTACAAGCCACATAGGTTAATGGGGGGCCTGGAAAGCATTGCCAGGTGTGGTGGTGGAGGCAGATAGGATAGTTGTGTTTCAGAGGCTTTCAGATGGGCACATGGAAGTGTAGGGAATAGAGGGATATTGATCATGTACAGGCAGATGTGATCAATTTAACTTGGCATAAAATGCAGCACAAAAATTGGGGGCCAAAGGGCCCTTTCCTGTTTTATGTTCCAGATTAAACCTGTCATCCCAAGAATCAATCTGGTGAACCTTTCCTGAATTACATCGATTGTCAGTAAGTCATGAAGGCTCTGGTTTCACTTTGTTGCAGGATTCGATCTCCTCAGTAATGTATGACTCCAGCTCGAGTGGTGCTCCCCATATTGATACTTGGTAGTTATCTGTTGTGATCAAGTCATTCTTTGTTTTCTAATGCTTAATTTTCCCTAATTTAATAACAAAGTATGTTTCGTTTGGGAATGCTTGTGTATTTGACTTCTTGCATATTTGGTGACATGATGCATAAGCTGTGGCAGCAAAGTATGAAAGTTTTCTGGCTCTCGCTATTGATCTTAATGATCTAATTTTGAAATTCAAAAATGTAAAATAGCTAAAAGTTACCATGATCTGGCTGAAAACTGATCTTAGACATTCTTCAACAAAAAGTTGAAGTACAGGATTACTGGTGTTTTCTCCCCTCACCTCTGCCAAAATGCTCATTGACCCTTGCTGAAAATCCAGTTTGGATGTGGCTTGGTTTAAGTTTAGCTGCAATACCTTCACTGTTCTGTTGGTGAATTGTGAATCCTTGAGCTTGAAGGTGTGTGATGATCTTGATGGACAGGCTCTTCATTTCCTGCTCATTATTTTCATGTGCTGTTGTCACTCAACCCTGTATATGTTTCACTCTGCACACAGTCTTTTCAGAGACCTAATCTCTAGTGATTTGGCAATGATTGCAACATCATTTCCATTTTGAATTGGTCTGTCCTGTTTCCCAGATTGACCCAAAATGCTGGGGTAACTCAGCGGGACAGGAAGCATTTCTGGAGGGAAGGAATGGGTGACGTTTCGGGTCGAGACCCTTCAGACCAACGATACTAGAGGAGCAAGATAGACCATTCGACTCTTAAAAACCGTCGTAGGTCATGGGTAAATTTCAGCACCATTTTAGGAGGCAGATTCTGTGTGCTAGACTGGGCAATGTTCACAACTCTCTGCGATTTCTTTGTATATAATGTTTGCAAACAATTATTTTTGTTCAAAATCTTGGATAAGTTAATAGTTGACATTTATAACTATTTCTTGAAGAGTTGCTGCTTCGTGATTTTTAAACTTTGGATGTTACTGATTGAATATTTGCACTAGAGATCCACTCTGTATCAGGCCAATTGATCATATTTAATGAACTGTTCTTTGCTGATCGGTCCTATTTCCCACATCCAAAGTGAATTATCACCACTAATATGATTTTTGATTTGCGTGCATGAATTCTTTCATTATAAGCATTACTGTTTTTGCGGCTACGTTTCATCTCCGCATTTGGACGAATGTGTGGATTATCTGCATTACATTGTCATACTTTATGCATCCTCTTTTGTCTTAGTTTGTCCTCCCTTGTTTCCACGGGGGAAACTACTGGCTGTCCTGCGTAGGACTTTTAGCAACCCCGGAATGTGTCATGTGTTCGTGCACGAGAGCTCTGCACTGCCTGCAGCGCACATCCTTTTTAGAAGGTGTGGTTGTGGTTTATGCTGAGGCTGAAGTGGGCTCTGAGCTCCTCCATTCTCAAGTTGAATGGTTGTGCCTTTGTACTGTTTGAGACTGACACAAGAAAATATGAAATGGCAATGTCTCTTAAATCTCCTCTCCAGATGCGAATGTGGAACCACTGAACAGAGAAGAGTTGTTGACTGAATGACTAGTTTGGAGAAAATGCAATTCTCAGAACTTGTCAGTTATTTTTATTGGGAGTGGGGTTTCTATAAGCTGCATGTGGTTTCGGCTTGTGCCAGATGCCAGGACCTGTAATGTTTTTGCGATGTTCGTTAATGGCTTGTTATTAATGGAGGTGAAGCAAGTGGTTCAAACCTACTTCCTGCTCACACATTCCAGTGACATCAAAATCACTACAGCTGAAGTGGTATCTTCACATTTTTGATGAGGTATAAAGCAGAATAATTTGGGAATATAGGAGTGAAAGGTTTCAAAGGAATTCAGCTCTGTGCTCTTTATTCCCAAGAGGCAGGAGAGTGGTGCAGGCTGAAACCAGAAGTGTTCCCACTGCGAAAGATTTCCTGTCACCACTCCACGACTTTAAAATATTTATTTGCCCACAATGAGTTATAGTTGAGTCTGATCTGGTCACACAGTCCGTATCATCCGAAGATTTCCACAACAATCATACAAAAGTGTCCTTGAACAAATATAGTCCTTCGAATGTTTAAAAATAATGGCAGAGTTGTCATTTGTGGACAGTCGGATTACATTTCTCCACCAGTTATTTTTCCAGAAATGTTTTTTGAATGCAGGTGACACAGAGCATGGTGTTGTATCATATGCGGGCATGTGCTGCAAGGTAAAGGAAAAGATTCCAGTAACTGAATTTATTGAGAACAGATGAACGAATCTGTCGCACATTGTGCAGTAAAGGATGCTGGCAAAGCATCATTTATGAGATGAATTGAGGACAGACTCTGAAGCTAAACAGGGGAAAGGCAAAACCTCTGCTTATTCAGATCGCAAGTCACAAAGGCATTTGTGGTGTGGGTGGTGTTGTTCACAAAGCAAGAAAGGTAGAGCGACCAACAAAAGATTTTTGATTGGAGGTACCCACCTTGCAAACTAACTCCAGTGGCAGGTACAGCTATGTACCTAAAGTCACACACACCACATGGTCGACACGGTTCTTGCATTCATTTAGACTGCTCTTGTTTCCCAGTTCAACAGTTCAACAGAGCTTTATTTGTCATTCGGTACCAAGGTACCGAACGAAACTACATAGCAGTCACACACAAAAAAGAACACAAGACACATGACCCCAACACAAACGTCCATCACAGTGACTCCAAACACCCCCTCACTGTGATGGAGGCAACAAAACTTCCACTCTCTTCCCCACGCCCACGGACAGACAGCTCGTCCCCGACCGACCCGCACAGTCCCCGCAAGGGGATGGAAGTCCCCGCGGCCGAGTCGCACCGGGCGCTGAGACGTCTCGCGGCCGAACCGGGCGATGGAAGGCCCCGCGGCCGAGCCGTGTGCAGCTAAGTCCCGCGGCCGAGCCGCACCGGGCGATGATAGGCCCTGCGGCCGAGCCGCACCGGGCGATGGAAGGCCCCGCGGTCGAGCCGTGCGCAGCTAAGTCCCGCGGCCGAGCTGCACCGGGCGATGTTAAGTCCAGCGGCCGAGCCACACCAGCGATGAAAAGTGCCGCGCCGGGCGATGTTAGGCCCCGCGGCCAAGCCGCACCGGGCACTGTTAAGTCCAGCGGCCGAGCCGCACAAGCGATGTTAGGCCCCGCGGCCAAGCCGCACCGGGCGATGGAAGGCCCCGCGGCCAAGCCGCACCGGGCACTGTTAAGTCCAGTGGCCGAGCCTTGCTGGGCGATGTTAGGCCCCGTGGCCAAGCCGCACCGGGCACTGTTAAGTCCAGTGGCCGAGCCGCGCCGGGCGATGTTAAGTCCAGCGGCCGAGCCGCACCGGGCGATGTTAAGTCCAGCGGCCGAGCCGCACCGGGCGATGGAAGTCCAGCGCCCGAGCCGCACCCCGCGCCGTGAGGAAGAGACCTAAAAGAGAAAGGTTTCCCCCACCCACCACACCACCACCCCCACACATACACAACCAAAAAAAAACAAAAACCATCCCAACACCGACACACAAAAAAAAAAAGGGAAAAAAGACGAACAGACTGCTAGCGAGCCGCAGCCGTTAGGCGCCGCCAGTTTGGAATAAATCTGTAATTTTTCTACATTTAAAATTTCAGTGCATGACACCATGATGCCAGTTATTTAAACGGATACATGTATATTTAAATAAGCATAAATCTACTTGGTCTTTGATTCTTGTTGGATATAAAACTCTTCACTGAGCTACGCTACGCATCTCAAGTATCCACTCCAGTTACTGATAATTCTAGTGGTTCATTCCTTCACACTGGCTGTGTGCGAAGCCAATCTCTCATGGTGTCTGGCAGTTGTTACTTTAACATAATTTCCACAATAGTAACTAAATACTTTGTATCACCTATTTCAGAAACTGTCGTTATTCAACTTAGCACATTCTTAGAACACTTACCAAATACTGCAGGTCAGATAGCTCAGCTATGGCACGACATTTGCGCTCCTAAGAAATCCAGTGTTACAGTAAATAGTGTTATAAAGATAATGGTGTGTGTGGTGGGACAGGGGTTAGAGGCTGGAGAGTTTCACTCTTGAAACAAAGAACATTTCCCCTCAAGATTTTCAAAAATAAAGATCTTTTTACAGCCATGTTTATTTTAGTTACTGCAAGTTAAAACGACTAAAGGCTGCATGTTACATTGTGTAATATCGTGCACAAGTGTCAAAAGAAGGGACAGCTTATGAATTTCAATGGCCCCACCATTATATTCTGAAGACAATGGTGTCTGATTACGGCAGGAGGTTACATGTTGTTTTTTGTCCCGTACTTTTTAAATCCAAGGCAGCTTTTTTTACTGCTTGTCAATATTTTAAGCAGTTTTCTAGTTCTTAATCAAAATCATGTTATAACCGATTTAGCTGGTGTGAAGCAAATATTGGGCCCTCATTCATCAATCCTGTTAAATCCACGTTGTTATGGAAATGGGTGTTATTGCAGAACTACTTGTGTGTAATTATATTGTGTTTGGCGAATTACAAGCTAATGTCACCTTTATCTCAGCATTCTACTCTGCTTAAGGCTCTCAATCTTTATGTAGCTGCTTTCACACTATTAAAACATCTCCCACTATATCATGTAGAAGCCAGATCTTTCCAGCTCCAATTGAAGTTACAAAAAACGCTTCTTTCCCTACCCTTCTAGGTTCATCACCAAAGCTTGAAATTGCACAATAACGGTTTTAATTCTCTTACTGTGTGTCAGTTGATGTCAGTAAATCAACAAATTACGTTGATGTCAGGAAATCGCCTGCCCCATGTAAAGTGAGCTGTCTGTATCTGCAGGACGCTTGTCCTGGTTCATGGTCTTTCCTTGTGTCCCAGCTCGTTCTATGAGAGAAACCTTTCTCTCATTGTCTGAGTGTTTTGTTGCAGCTGAAGTTGTAAATATGGTCCGGCTGTGTCGATGAGCCTGAACATGGTGCTGACCACCCGTCTGTTTGGGTGAGGTCACTGTACCCTGAAGCATGAGCAGTTCCCAGAGTTCATCAGCACTCTCTCATGAACTGCTCAAACTCACTGTGCTTCATTCTGATTCGTTCTATGCCTGTGATTGCTGGAGCATGACGAAGATAGATACAAAATGCTGGAGTAACTCAGCAGATCAGGCAGCATCTCTGGACAAGAGAAATAGTTCCTTCCTGCACATTGCTGGAGCATGATTGTAGCCTGTAACTACAAAGAGGCAAATGAACCCATCTGTCTCCACTGACAACACATTTCCTTTGCCCATTAGCTTGAAGTATTCCTTCTGCACAACTCTGTACAAAATCATTTTGATCTACTTCAATAGAGATTGAGTATTAATCCATGGGATGTAATGAATAAGAATCTTCATTCCTTGCACTCTAAGTTGATATCCATCTTGGTTTTGAATGTGTCTAATGTCTGTCTTCCATCATAATTGGCACACATCAAACTTTGCACAAGGCAAAACCCTTGAGTCCTTTAATCCTGTTTTCCTGCTTTATTGTTAAAATGTCGCTAGAGTTACCCTATTTCAGCGTTTGAATAGTTAAAATATATTTTGAGGCTTTGTAATAACTGTTTACTGATTCACAAAATATAATTATAGTTGCATACTCATAGTGTAGCTTTGCCTGTGGGTTTTTACCCGGAAATGAGAAACCATGATGAAGGAGGGTTTAGGTTCCTGATCCAGAGGCCCAAACAAGATTGTGCAGCGTTAAGTTGAAAGATCCTGAAGAGGTCACGTCAGCATTGGTTCTGTGGGAAAGATGAGAAAAAAGCACCAAAGTTGAAGATGACTCTCCACACTTGAACTGTGACATAACAATGGGCAGATCTTGCTGAGAAGATGGCTGTTTTAAATTTCTATTTTCACTGGAGATTAGTTTGTTTTACAATGGAAACCTCTGGTCTTTATGAAAATAGGTTGGAGATTTATCTTATCAATGGAGGAAATAGCTGGGAGAAGTTGCCAAGGAACATGTTAATTAAAATATCCAAAGCCTTTGAGAATGTATTGGCTGCTAGTTGATTTAACTCA
This sequence comes from Rhinoraja longicauda, assembly GCF_053455715.1. Taxonomy (NCBI): domain Eukaryota; kingdom Metazoa; phylum Chordata; class Chondrichthyes; order Rajiformes; family Arhynchobatidae; genus Rhinoraja; species Rhinoraja longicauda. Next base: position 39,694,012 of record NC_135963.1, on the reverse strand, counting down.
ATACAGGCAGACCAAGTAACTCCTGAGAGTCTGGCCGCTGAATGCATTCTCCACCTTTTGGCAACGAGTACTATAATAACCGCTTTTTAGGGAAGACGACAAAAACTGACTATTGGAACCTTCCTTCAAAACATTTTCTCTCTCTCCGCAGATGCTGCCTGTCCTAACTCCAACATTCTCTCTCCTAACATGTTACATGTGCTGTAACATGTAAAGCACATGTCTGTGATGAAATTACCTAAGGAATAAGATCCCAGAGCCATGTCGAAGTCTCAATATGCAGGGCAAAGCGGAAAGAATGTGAAGTCTGGTGGAAAAAGCACTGTGGACTTCTGGCCTAGTAAAGCCATTTAATACATGAGCTGTGATTTATTTTTTTGGTGCAGCCTGGTGGAAGTTGCATGAATGACACAACTTTAATGTTGACTACTTTAAAGTAGAATAATTGTTCAGAACAGTGAACGTGCTGCAGGCTTGCTTCTCGGGAGCAACTGGGCTTTGGTGTTTTTGTGATGTGATGGTGTTGATTTTCAACCCATTGTAACTTGTCTTGGAATTTTGCCACCAGGCACTAGATAATGTTTTCTGAGCAGCTTTGTGTCCAAGGTAAGAATCATTTGAGCCGGCTTCCCTGAGTTGGAAGGGAGGTGGTGGAAAGACCTGCAGCACAGAAAGCCATGAGTTGACTGAAAACAAGGCCCTCCTTTTGTGAAGTTAGTAAAAGACTGTGATTAATGGGAGCAGTGACAAGGCCAGAGGTCATACATGTGGAGTGGCTCTGTGAAAAATTGATTTCCCCCAAACTTTCACCATGTCACAGCAACTATAGATTTGTATTCTTGTATATTTTTTAGTTCATTGTAACAGTTCTTTGCAATTTGTATGCGGACAGGGCAGGGTGATCCTTATGTTTTACAATACGCTTTAGTCCTTGGGGCAGGAATAAGTGCCAAAAGAGCAAGGGCATAATTGCAACTTAACGAGTCCTTGGATAAGCTTGCAACATTACTATCAGTTGAAATCCATGCTTTGGGTCAGTAAGTCTTTTACAGGAACAGCATTGCTCTTGAATAATGGGATTGGATAGGTATTTGACAGAATTTTGGAAGGGGATGAGAATGGGACTGTGATTAAATCGTGGTGCTGCGTGAGAGATGGGACTGAGGAACAGCGGGAAAGCTGACCAGTATGTGGCCTTGATTAATTAATTGCAGCATGAAGCATTAATTGAGGCAAGTATTTGAAGAGTAAAACTGAATCTTTGGTTGCCACTTTAGCCTCTTATTCTGTATGAGCACCTGGGAGAAGCAAGGTTAAACTGCTGTAGTAAGGCAGTTGATCCATAATTACTAAATGTTGCTCTTCAAAAAAATGTGGAGGGCAGTGTGGTAATAAAATGGTAGCTTTCGATATATTGACACAAACATTTGAGGATAATGTCTTGACCTACAGAACACGCTCTCAGGTTTACTGCAATTGTATAAAGTGACTGAAGCATCACCGGGCTATCTGATCGTTTAAACCAACCCAAGGTCAGTCAACTCTGCAAATTCCTGAGATCAAATGTCAGTCATGCCTAATCTACATGTACCCATACTGTTCAGTTGCAGGAATGCTTTTTGACTCTCATTGACAAGGTTGGATGTCTTTGTGTTGGTATCATGACTTTGAGCTTTTAATCTCACACCACCAGAGTCACCCTGGCATCCATTCTCATGGCCAACCTCGCCCTCATTCCGATTGGGAACCCATCATTGCATGGTTGTATCATACCTGCACGAGATAGCCCAGCTGTTGGCAGTTGTGCAGTAGAAAACAGAAACAGAAACTTGCCTCATTCTAGATTTTGTGTGCGTTGACTAAAGAACATCTTATTAGCAGCAATGATGGCAAAATGATGTTGCTGCCTCGCCTGACCTGGGTGCCATTGGTGTGGAGTTTGCACACCCTCCCTGTGACCATGCAGGTTTCCTCTTGCATCCCAAAGACATGCTGATTGTTAGATTAACTGGCCCTTGTAAATTAGCTCGTAGGCAGGTTAGAGGCAAACCATGGGGCTGGTAATGATCAGGAGAAAATAGACTATGAGGGAAATGGGATTGATGAAAAATCCTCCCATTTGGATTTTCTGTGACAATTTGTTGCAACTTTTAAATAGCTGGCATAGTTTTGTTGGGCTGAAAGGCTTCCTTCCATGTTGTATGGAAATGTAGAGTATTTCAAGAGTGTTAAGTATATATGGAGTTCCAGGAAATAATCCAATGCGTTTTTGCACCTTGTATTTGACAGAACAATGGATATTCTTCTGGAAATTGGATGTTCTCTATTTGTGCTTCTGAAGATGTATTGACATTTAAAATGTATATAACCAATTTTTTGTTTGCTTTAAACTTTGTACTTTTATGAGGAAATGTTGGGCTACTGTTGACATTGGAGTTTGTATTTGTATAACCCTGTGTACATAGACCCTGTGCTCTGTTGTGCTGTAGAGGGCAAGGCTTGGAACTTGACGGTATATTTGACTAGATTGTGAAGAATGCTAAAGCCACTTCATGGTGGTTACAAGTGTCATCAGCAAGTGTTTCCATTTTACACTGACAACAATTTCAATGTTCTACCTGGGACATATGACAATAAAACACTCTTGACTCTTTGTGAAACAATGATCACAATGTATTAAGGCAGCTGACGTATTGGATGAGGTTGCAGTCCATGAATTGAGACAGGACACCCAAAAAATGATTATTGCAACATTCTTTGGCATTTTTTTCCCTCGTTCACCCAGAATCTGCTGCCTTACATTAATTAAAGGACATAGTGTCCCTTTTATATAAGTTTTCCCAAATGTGTAATCGTCATATGACAACATTGACAACAGAAGAATCAAATCTTTTCTTGCAGCAGCATCACAGGCCTGTAAACACAATACTCTGATAACATAAGAAACAAAAATCTAATAAGTTAATAAACTCAATACCATTGCAAAAAAAGTCTAAAGTCCTTTGTGCAACCAATGACTTCATAGTTTAGTTTGTGGTGTGAAGTGTTCAAGAGTCTGATGGTTGTTGGGAAGAAGCTGTTCTTGAACCTGGTTCTCACGGTTTTCCTATACCTTCCCGAGGGTAGGAATGAAATGAAAACATGGTGAAGGTGGTGTGAATCTTTGCTGGTTGCCTTTTTGATTCGGTGCTTGTCGATCCCTTTGATAGTGTGGAGGTTGATACGCGTCCGGGCAGTGTGCGCCACATTTTGTTAAATCCTTCGTTGCTGTGCATTCGTGTTACTGACCACGATACAACCAGTTAATATGTTCTCTATCCTACACCTGTCGAAGTTCAAGAGCATAACCTAATCTCCTCAAATCTTCTAAGGAAGTAGAGGTGTTAATGGGCTTTCTTTATGATTGCAGCAATGTGCTGCGTCTAGGATAGATGTTCAGAGATATACACCTTGGAATTTGAAGTTGCTGATTTAGATTTAGATTTAGAGATACAGTGCAGAAACAGGCCCTTCGGCCCACCGGGTCCGCGCCGCCCAGTGATCCCCGCACATTAACACTATCCTACACCCACCAGGGACAATTTTGACACTTGCCCAGCCAATTAACCTACAAACCTGTACGTCTTTGGAGTGTGGGAGGAAACCGAAGATCTCGGAGCAAACCCACGCAGGTCACGGGGAGAACGTACAAACTCCGTACAGTACAGCACCCGTAGTCAGGATCGAACCTGAATCTCCGGCGCTGCATTCGCTGTAAGGCAGCAACTCTACCGCTGCGCCACCGTGCCTCGCCACTGCCAACCCCAATCAATAAAGACTTTTTCTTGGGTCCTTAGCTTTCTAAAGTAAAAAATCATCTCCTTGGTCTTGCTGATGTTGAGAGCATGGTTGTCAGGTCCTCTTTTCCTGTGCTAGGTGCACTGCATAGAATGTAGAACGTATCTGCCTTCATGAGGAAACGGTTTGCAGGTGCTGGAAAAGGGAGAGCTGCTGGAAGAACTCGGTGGGTCAGGCAGCACCAGTGGAGAGAAATGGCAAGTTGGCATTTCTGGTTGGGACCCTTCGTTTGGACATTGAGTGAGATTGGGCTTTGAGTGGTGCAGGGCGAATGTGCAGTGGGCAGGTATTTGTTACAGAATTTTGAAGGGCGATTTGAATATGGCTGTGGATGGAATTAAATGACAGTGTGGCTTGAGTTTACCTCGGACTTTTGTGTGCTTTTGACTGGGATGCTGTTTTTAGGTTATGACTAGAGAGGAGGGGGGCAAAAAAGCGGTGGTACCCTGACTACTCACCCTCGGGTTTTCAGATTTTCCAACCAGTTGACTGATGGCCTTCTGGGGAAGGAAATTACTGATCATAATCAGTCAGGCTTTGATGTGAAATCAATGTAATTGACTCTTAACAGCTGCCTTTCTTTGGCAGTGGCTTGTAAGGATGAGCAATAAATATAAACCAATGCTTGCATCTCAAAGGTTCATTTTTTTTTTTAAACATTTTTATTTAGCCACATTCCTTCAATATGAAAGGGCCAGGGAGATGAATGGCAACTCTTGATGCAAGCAGTGCCTGAAAGTTGACAAGTTCATGTGATGAAAATCTCTGGTGGATGATAAAGGATTAGAACAATTAAGGTGAGGGGGTTTGTGTGAGGATAGGGAAGAGCAGTGAGAGCATTTGTATTACCTCAATTTAGTATGTTATTAATTGAGCCAAGTGAGTCACAGCAAATTAATCAATTGTCCTCAAGGAAAGTTGGTGTCTTTATGCGAAGTCAGACACCCCTGAGCTGGTCTGCACTTCAGCAATCTTGCTAACTTTCTCCAGAGGTCAAGATGATGATGTGGCAAAGTCCTCAGAGCAAGCTGTTCCTGGAACATTGTAATTTTGAAAGGCGTCTATTATAAAAATACTTCCAACTCTAGGTTGCCAACCTACCCAAAAAAACACAGTTCAAAGCAAGCTCAAATATGTAGCAAAAACCGCTGGAATGGATGTGTTGTTACTTTAAGTCCTGGGGAGGAAATTAGTGGTTTTATTTGTAATATACCTGCACACTACGCTGTGTTTTATGTTCTGTCCTGGTCCTCCATTGTCAGAGTGAGACCTAACACAATTTGGAGGAACAGCACCTCATATTTTGTTTGGGCATCTTACAACCCAGCGGTATGAATATTGATTTCTCTAACTTCACGTAACCCTTGCATCCCCTCTCTCTCCCCATCCCTCCCCCACCCTAGTCCTTGTACTAGTTTCACTGTTGTTCTGGTGAGTTTCATTGCCTGTATAACTCATTAACACCCATCCCACAGCCAACAATGGACCGTTTCCTTGATCATCATTACTTATTTGTATATCTTCTTTTCGTTTATTCTATCTCTCTATATCACAGACTATATCTCTAATTTCGCTTTCCCCATATTCTGTCTGAAGAAGGGTCTCAATCCAAAATGTCATCTATTCCTTTTCTCCAGAGATACTGCCTGACCTGCTGAGTTACTCCAGCATTTTTGTGTCTGTCTTCAGTTTAAACCAGCATCTGCAGTTCCTCCCTACTGATTAATAATAAATGTCGATCGACAATAGGTCAGGTTGGAATTTGGTTTTGTACACAATCGTATGATGCCCTTTAATGCCTGTGTGTGAATCCTTTAGTTTTTATCCACATTGTTCCCAAGCTTCGTTAATCTTGGCAGGTTACTTTTGCATTACTTTTGGTTTGCATGTCCTCAATCCCTTCACCCATCATACAATTTACCTGTTCATGTAATCGGCCATAATAAATGATAGCCATGTATTTTTTAGGGAGGACCACATTCCATTTGCCTGAATGTTGTCAGGTTCTTGCAAGTGTGTTCTCAGCTTTAAAGTATTGATTTTCAGTAGCAATTCGTATAAACGTCTGGTCTAAACCTTCCCACGACGAACCAGTCTGCAACCATGACCTTGGCCATCTCCTGTGGCTCCACACAGAGGTGACCGCTTTAATTTCTGAGGTCCCACTCTCTCTCTAGTTACCCTTTTCCCCCTTATGTATTTATAAAATCTTGTAAACCCTCTTTCATTGGTTTTCTATTGTAATGACTTCCCATCCATGTTTACATTGCTTTCCTTTCACTGCTTAGACTTGTGCTCATTTATTTTAACCTGATGTGAATGCTGTTTGTTCTTCCTTCCAGAGTGAAGCCATCCCACTGCTCTAAACTCGTGCACGTGCTGGACAATTCCCGCTGAAATGATAGCATAGCTTTTCATCTGCTTTCTGTGGTCATTCTTTGTGATGGTGTAGCTGCCATTGGTCTCCTGCCATTTGTATTGCAATTGTGCTAATGTTTAGAGGTGGCTGAAGTTTATTGGAATTTTCGTCACCTATTTCCATAGCCAACTACATTGTATGCCTATTCCAATTCTGGAGACGGCATATTTTTAGTATCCTACACCAAATGTACTCTTCATGCAAACGTCTCCATGATACAGTGAAAATAAATTTGCGTGCTATACAAATCCTACTGTACATTAGTCTAATCAAGCCATACACAACTACATCAGGTAGCCCAAAGAGAAAAATACCAACATTTTAGTTACTGAGAATGCAGGTTTATAAAAAATTCAAGGACCACAATTAGGGAAACAGATCAGGACTACACCCTGAGCTAATAAGAGATCTATTCAGTAGTCTGGTCAGAGGGTTGGAAGAAGCTGTTCCTAAATCTGGTGATACATTCTTTCAAACTTTTGTTTGTTTTGCCCAGCAGGAGAGGGGAGGAGAGGAAATGACGGAATGTAAATGGTCCTTGATTATGTTGGCTGGTTTTCTGATGTAGAATGAAGTGTAGATTGAGTCGATGGGGGAGGCTTGTGTGTGTGTGATTGAGTGGGGTACACCTACAACTCTGCAATTTCTTGCGGCCTTGGGCAGAGCTGTTGCCAAACCAAGCTGTGATGCATCCTGGTGGGAACCTTTTGCAGTGCATCTAGAATTGTTGGAGACGAGCTGAATTTCCTTCGTCTTCTGTGAAAGTAGAGATGTGATATGCTTTCTTGTCCATGGCTTCAATATTGGTGGCCCAGGACAAATTGTTGGTGATATTTTCGCAGGAGCCTGAAGCTCTCGGCCATTTCTACTTCAACATCGTTGATGGGGGCATGTACACCGCCATGCTTCATGAAGTCAATATCTCCAAGATTGTGGATGACACAAAGCTGGGTGGCAGTGTGAGCTGCGAGAAAGATGCTATGAGGCTGCAGGGTGACTTGGATAGGTTGGGTGAGTGGGCAGTTGCATGGCAGATGCAGTATAATGTGGATAAATGGGAGGTTATCCACTTTGGAGGCAAGAACAGGAAGGCAGATTATTATCTGAATGGTGTCAGATTAGAAAAGGGGAGGTGCAACGAGACGTGGGTGTGCTTGTACATCAGTCACTGAAAGTAAGCATGCAGGTATAGCAGGCAGCGAAGAAAGCTAATGGCATGTTGGCCATCATTGCAAGAGGATTTGAGTTTAGGAGCAAGGAGGTCCTACTGCAGTTGTACTGGGCCCTGGTGAGACCGCACCTGGTGTATTGTGTGCAGTTTTGGTCACCTAATTTGAGGAAGGACATTCTTGCTATTGAGGGAGGGCAGAGTAGGTTCACCAGGTTAATTCCCGTGATGGCGGGACTGACGTATGGTGAAAGAATGGGTCGACTGGGCTTGTTCACTGGAGTTTAGAGGGATGAGGGGATTTTATAGAACCATAGAACATTCTTAAAGGATTGGACAGGCGAGATGCAGGAAAATTGTTCCCCATGTTGGGGGAGTCCAGAACCAGGGGTCACAGTTTAAGAATAAGGGGTAGGCCATTTTGGACAGAGATGAGGAAAAACTTTTTCACCCAGAGAGTTGTGAATCTGTGGAATTTGCCACAGAAGGCAGTGGAGGTCAATTCACTGGATGTTTTCAAGAGAGATTTATCTCTTGGGGCTAAAGGAATCAAGGGATATGGGGGAAAAGCAGGAACTGGGTACCGATTTTGAATGATCAGCCATGATCATATTGAATGGCGGTGCTGGCTCGAAGGGACAAATGGCCTACTCCTGCACCTATTTTCTATGTTTCTATAACTAGCTCCTTCATCTTGCTGACTGATGGAAAGCGCCAATTTACAAGCTCCCTATCTTAGTTCTGTAACACTCGTCTCATCTATTTGGAGATCGGCCCACTGCAGAGGTGTCATCTCCAAACTTGTAAATGTAGTTAAACTTCATTTGGCCACACAGTTGTGAGTGTTTGGGGAGTACAGTAAAGGGGTGGAAATGCATCCTTACGTGGCACCATTGAAAATTATTGTGGAGAGTGTTTATCGCCTATCCTCGCTGATTTTGATCTCCGTGTTGTGGCATGGTGTTTTGGTTTTTCCCACTTACTATCTCCCTTTAAATAAAAATACCTTCATCTGTTCAATGGGCGGATTAAATCAAAACAGTCTGGGTGATCCTTTTATTTCCTTCCATTTTAGGTTATGAGGCATTGCATTTCAGTTACATTTGTCGGTGATTGTTGCGACCGAATAAAGGTTTATCTGCACCCAAAGTCATCTCTCATAGCTTCGATTTTCTACTTCTGCCGCCATCTAACCAACGGTAGACACAAAATGCTGGAATAACTCAGCGGGACAGGCAGCATCACTGGAGAGAAGGAATGGGTGATGTTTCGGCTCGAGACCCTTCAGTCTAAAGACCATCATCTGTAGTTCTTTCCTACACCATCTAACTAAACATCCTCTGCATTATCGCCAAGGTATTTCCTGTAATGTGGTCATATCTGTGGAATCAAATGAACGGACAATGTTTCCATTTCCCCGAGGACCTTTCCCCAATTTCGAGTAAAGCCACCCCCACCCAGGTGGGCACGCCTTTCTCCTGCCACCAAGTTGCCCTGCTCCTTTCCACTCCTTCATATGCTCATCTCCCATTTCCCTTTTATTTCTCCCCTCTCTCTTTCCCTTACCCATGTCCCATCCACCCATATCCCTCCCTCAGGCTTTACATTTAATTTGTCCTCCTCCTCTTACCTTATCTGACACCCTTTTGCCTCCTTTTCACCACTCATCATGTTAGTTACTTCATCCATCCATCCACCAATCATCCACTTATCACCTGCGAGGTTTTTTCCCATCCCACCTCTCTCTTCCAGCTTGCATCTCTCCCCCTCCCTCTCAATCAGTCTGAAGAGGAGTACTAACCCAAAATGTCATCTGTGAACACCCATTGTGTTCCTCCTGCATTTTGTTTCTTGTTCAAAATTCCAGCACTTCCTGGTGTCTACACAATGTCAGGTGCTGCCCTAATTTCCCAATAAAGTTGAAGCATAACTCCCTGCTCTTGCATTTTCTACCTCGGCTAATAAACAGTAGTCTCGGATGCCTTTTAACTATCTTACTGACAACATTGCAACATAACAGCAGTCTGTGTGTCCCCGGCAATAGCCCACACATTGTATCTACATGGTTACAGTCTTGAGTGTGACATCTCAGTTCTGAGTGACTGCACCATTTGCCTTGGATCATCCCAACAGCAACTCTCACAGGCAGCCTCTCCATCCAACCAAGAACAATCCATTGTTACAAGAATACCACTGGAAAGGGTAGTATTTAGGGCCGAGTTCCCAGCATCATAGTAGGTGTGATGTCTTTCTTAAAGTTAATGTTGGGATTAGAGGACTGACAATCTGCTTTCTTAGCAGCAGTGTTAAGTGTACTTTGAAGATCCAAAGTGCCATTTTCATCTCAAGTCCTGATCAATAATTCTCTCCATCATCTCTAAAACAGATTGTGATCATTTTCACATGGCCATTTGTACAAGGATACATGAAACTGGCTTTGTGTATGTTTCTGATGCTACAATTTTGATCAAAGAACTTAATTCACTGCGAGGCACTTTGTGATTTATGAGAAGCACTGGATAATGCGTCCTTCTTCCTAAAGGGAGAATCCAGAAAATTAAGTTGTAAATATATGACAACTTAAATGCATTTAAGTATTACCTGGATAAATGCAGCAAACCAGCATCTTGGCAAGAGTGGCCCTTTGATCAAAGACGTGCAGCTGCTGGTCGTATTCTGCAAATAAAGTCCATACTTTATATAAAGCCATTTAAAATAATGGTTTGCCTCTTTCCAATTGAGACATCTGAGTAAAAACAAAATATTTTCAATGCCCAGTTGCAGGAACAAAAAAATATTTTAAATTTTGCACAGGGATGAAGGATTTTATTGAAGACATCTGAATAAGCACATGGGCTTGAGTGTGCCAAGCTCCTCTGGAACCCCGATGGCAGCACACGGCAAGCTCAATGTTTTACTCCACATTATGGCAACACTTAGTCCTTCAAGGTTAGATGATCAGTGCGCAAAGGGTCACTTTTCATTTAAAATTAAATCAAGATCTCCTTACATGCAATTTTTTTTTTTAAATTGCAAAGACAGTTTGCTTTGAAGAAGAAAGATATGGCATGAAATTTGCTTCTAAAATAAATAAAAAGTAATATCTTAAGGATGCTACAGTTAGGTTGAACAGTCTTGTAATGGTAATACTGCAGCCGTGACAAAGCTCTGTCTCTGGCGTCACTTCTCATCACTAAAGCCAGAGAGGCAACAGATGGAGCGATGGAGCTAAGGTTTCTTAATTTCTCAGTCAGCTATGCCATTGCAGCACAGTGGCACAGCTGCTAGAGCTGCTGCCTCAGAGCACCAGAGACCTGGGTTCAATCCTGACCTCAGGTGTTCTATGTGTGGAGTTTACCCATTCTCCCTGAGACCACATGGGTTTCCTTCCACATCCCAATGGCCTATGTGTTTGTAGATTAATTGGCCACTGTGAAAAAGAAATTGCCTCTAGTGTGTAGGGAGAGAATGAAAAAGTGAGGTAATCTGGAATTGGTATGAACGGGTGATTGAGATGGTCGGGGTGAGCTGAAGGACCTGTTTCCATACTGTATCTCTAAACAAAACTCCAATGGTGCTTGAGCAGAGAAAGGGTGCATTCTGACTTGGTTTGCATCTTCCCCTCCACACCATCTTCCAATGCCATGTCAACAATCATAATTATCATATTCCTATGAGAATGAACTCTCTGGATGGGCAAAGGAATCTTGTTTCAATTCCGTGCTTCATATCTTACAACCATGTACAATCCCCAAAGGTATACTTGGATGAAACCACCTTGCATGAAAACTGTTCATGGTTTTAAGCTGGTCTCATATGAGTGCATCAGCAGGCAAGGGAGTGAAACTCGCTGTGCAAGAATGACCTGAACCATACCAATTCCATGCTGCACTTCATTTTTGCTTTAAGCGCATAATAATGAAGAGGAGTGGGCCTTTGAGCTCCACCTTCTAACCTATCCGACTTAAAGCACTTCCAAAAAGATTCTTTAAGGATAAGTATGCTCCAAAGTAACTTTTTTTGTTTTCCCATACAGTGTCTGCAATGCATTACCTGTCTTATTGCACCTCCCCAAATGCATTATCTTGTACTATTTTAACTTCCATTTGTTAATATTTGTATTTCATCTTACAGTCCAAATAAAACAGTGCTGCCAGTAATCCATCACTGTATGTATAATGGCCCCTTTTATCCTCTTTTTCTTGGGTACACATCCTGAGCGCTAGGTGAGGTACCAGCATGTAATGCCAAGTGGAAAGGTGTTCTTCATGTTTACCATGTAAGCTTTTTAAAAATGAAAAAACCCAAGCAAATTGAGCAAGGGTCTCTTTGTCAAAAAGTTTCATGAACTCTGTCAGATCACTTAATGACCTTTCACCAAGTTATACGCTAATTTCATCATCTGTGTAAATCTCAGTTGTTGCACCTTCTCTGGTGTCTTGATGTTCTTTGAATTGGGATCACCCATGAGGGAAGATGTGTTTGCACACAGTTATAACTTGGCTGAGAGGCTGATCACATGTCCTCTTTGTGCCCCCACAACTTATCACTAATGTGGCAATCTGGTTGCTGAGGGGTTTCCTTGAAATTATGGTGCATCACTCCATCTTCCTTGAAAGCCTTGACTCCCGTGAAGGAACCAATAAAAATAAGAATTGTCCCTTGCTAGGAAACTTGAGAATCTCCAAGGTTGTAAAATATCTGTATGGAAATTCTTGTAGGAAAATTGATGCTGTTAGAATCCGATTGCAACCTTTAAACTGAAACCTGGAGGTTGTGCTACTTACTGTGTCTGTGGGTATTGTGTGGCTGTGGATGTTCTTACCTGCCCAGTGAGATGTGTCTTTAAAGGATTCCCACGATCTTAAGTTTCCCATAAACCATTCCTATCAGCTCTTCTCTTTAAAGAAACAGTTTAATCTTCCTGATGTAAAAGAACATCACTAAATAGAAACAGCCCTGGGAAATGTTGTGGCAGCTGCATTCTGTGTCTCTCTGATAACACGACAAGTTGTAAGTTGTGGCCTGATAAGTTTTTTTTCAGCCTGTCTGATTTCACTTTTCACCAGTGTCATGTAGGCAGAAGACTATGTGCTTCAGAATCCGTGCCAATAAACCGATGCCAGTAGGTTTTCTTGCACAGTGAATTATTTCCAAATTAGAAACAAGTTTTCACCATGTTTTCCCATGGTTTATGTTCCTTGTGTCTGCCTCTGTTATGTCATAGAGTCATATAGCGTGGAAACAGGCCCTTCAGCCCAACTTCCCTACACTGCCCCACCTGCACTGATCTCACCTGCCTGCTTTTGCCCCATATCCCTCTGAACCTATCCCATAAATGTACCTGTCTAAATGTTTCATAAATGGTGTGATAATCCCTGCCTCAGCTACCTTCTCCGGCAGCTTGTTCCATGCACCCACCACATTTTGTGTAAAACAAAAAAGTTATCCCTCAGGTTCCCGTTAATTCTTTACGCCCTCACCTTAAATGATGGGGAGATCTCCATCATATCTTGCTCACTCTCCGTTGATAGAGGTTTTGACCTGTTTGCTCTGCTGCCCTCTCGACATTGCTCGGTCTCAATCACTGCCTCATGCGCACCCTACCCATTTCCGATAGTTCCTTGGGTCATTCGCAGGCTTGTTTGGTTTTGGTAGCGCAATGACGATGGCTTTCCGCCAGATCTTCGGAATGGACTGACCAATGAGGCAAGAGGAGTAAAACTCACGGAGCCAGGCCAGGCATTTAGGTCCGCAGTGTTTCAGGAATTCTGGGGGGAATGTTATCAGGACCCTGAGCTTTTCCACATTTCAGTTGAGAGATGACAGTAGAAGGTTCTGGAGAGGAAAAGGGTGCTGACAGGTGCCCATCAGCACCTGGAGCTTTCCAAAGATTAGTGGATTCCTGTTTGACAGAACGAGTATGGTTGTTGTCCGTGTCTTTGGAGTGGCCATTGGCCAGGAACTGGTGGCCGATGGAGTTGGCCGTGACAGGGCAATACTTTGGGCGGGTACTTCGACCAGTGAGGTGATTGAAGGTCTTCCACCCCACCCTACTGGAGTGTGTGAAGTCGATTCCTTGGACTGTCTCTTCCCACCGCTCTCTACGCTTCTTGTCAAGGCAGTTTGTCAGTTCCGCAGCCTTGGAGGCAGCCTCTTCCCCAGGTTCAGCGTTCAGGAATGCGTCATAGCATGCATCACACTCTTCATCCCATGTGGCGATGTACTGGCGATGATAGCTGCGAGGAATGGAACTCTTTGCTTCCCTGAAGAGTTTGCAGAGGGCTGAGTAGGCATTGTCCAGGTTGGTGGGGGTGCGGGTGGGAAGGCTATCGATCCAGAGGTCCACCAGACCTGCGAACTGGTCCCACCTGGCCTTGCGAAAATTCCACCTCTTAGCAGATTTGGTTGGGACCGGTGCTTGATGGGGTTGTCCGGGATAATCAGAGATGGACGATGTGATTTCGGGAAGTGATACGGTGTGGGGATGGTCCATTCAGGTTTGCAAAAGCCAAGTCAGTGTTGGTAGTGGTGTTCCACCTGCCAGAGCGGAAACGGTCCGGTTGTTTTGGGTCATATAGGAGTTGAACGCCAGTAGCTGAGGCCCAGATTTCTAGTGCAGCGCCATCTGGGTTAGTTGAACGGTAGCCCCGCCCCAGGTGATGCTGTCAATGCCAACGTGCATCTTTGGAGGTTGCGTTCATCAGCAGCCTGCGTGAGTGAGTGGAGCAGACCAGCAAACAGCGCAGCACGTCATTTTCGACTGCACTGTCGTCCATCCCCCTGGTGAAGGGGTAGACCTCACGGCCCTCGACAACAGCACATTGTACTGGCTACAGCGCCTGGAGGGCGTTACATAATTTCTGCTACCTCAAACGCAAGAAGAAATACCCATTGCCTTTTCCAAGCCTCTGCCTGGCACCCTCAATATCCAATTTTTATTTTTAATGTGCCCTTCCCAAACGCAGTCTCCCGTCCTTTAAGCGTACTTTTTTTGTGTTGTCCCCCCTTTCTCTTCCCGAGTTCAAAACAGACCATGTTATCACGTTTTCAGTTAAGAGTCAGCAGTTTGTGTTGCGTGACAAGCAGCCACGTGATTTTTTAATATGTAAATTCTGTGGTGCTGCATGGTAACTGAATGAGTGTGCATGCTTTGCTTTCTTTTGAATGTGGGACTTGAAAACCACATATCATCAGATTTGCCTCTCGCTCGGAAAGCCTGCCGAATAACTGGGCCAGAGGGTCACCTTTTTGCTGATTCCTGATACTTCTGCTTTTCCGTCCCAGCAACGCTGCTTAACGCATCCGTAAATCTCTTTGGAATCTTCCCGTCATCCGTGAAAGTCGTTACATGAGTGCAAGTTATTTCTGCATGGGGACAGAAGAAATGCAACAGACCCTGTCTGAGGCAGGACAGCACCGCCAAGCAAAGAAGGGTGAGGGCGAGCATTCAGAGCTTGGAGAAAGAATGATAGGCCTGATAAATGGATTCCACTTTAAGGAATAGCCAGATTCTATGAATTGTTTTATCTTGTGTTTGTTTTGTGGTTGGGAGGTGAGAAAGGGGGTGGGGGGCAGGGTAGTGGCATGTGGAGATGGTGTGGGAGTAGAACAGTTATATTTGGCTTTCAGGCTGTTCTTGTTGCCTGGTTGTTGATGGCAGCAAGCTAAATGCATTCCTTTCTCTTGCTGTGGGGCATGCTGCAGAAGGTAGATTGATATTGCTGTCAATGCATATGGTTTATTTCCTTCCTTGGCTCTGCTGAGATGGGGTTGTAATTGCAGTGTACACCCTTGGTATGATTGCACACTTTACAGCAGCAGTCCTCCATTATGATTAATTCATCTTGCATTTGGTTAACTTTGGCAGAAAATGGAAGCTCGTGTTGAAGTCTACTGCGCAGAGAGGAGATGGTTTTTAAGTGACCAGCTTTTAAGCTAAAGCTGTTGATTTCCAGGATGGGCTAAAAAGAAATAGCGCATTTTGAACAGTAAGCAGCAGAAATGGGAAAGAGTCGACTGTTTAGATCTTGGCCTCTGACAATTGTGCCAATCCCCTTGCATCAGAGGTTCATAAGTTGTAGGAACAGAATTAGTCCAAATTGGCCCATCAAGTCTACTCCGCCATTCAATCATTGTTGATCTATCTATCCCTCTCAACCCCATTCTCCTGCCTTCACCTCATAACCCCTGACACCCTTACCAATCAAGAATCTGTCAATCTCTGCCTTAAAAATATCCATTGACGGCCTCCACAGCCGTCCGTGGCAATGAATTCCACAAATTCACCACCTAGGCATGGTTTGCTGAGTCTTTAATCAAACAGGGGCTGTAATTCCACGTTTCTGACTGAAATGGGTAGCACAGTGAGGCAGATAGCATAGAAAATTGGGTGGCACAGTCTCAGCAACTGATTTAGCTTCTGAACTCTGAAGTTTACACACTTTCCCCTCAAGATGCTCTGGTTTCCTCCCACGTACTAAAGATGTGTGGGTTGGTAAAGTAATTGCCAACTGTAAGTTGCCCTTCGTGTACCTGCCTGTGGAATAACTGGGGGTGTGAACAGGCGTGTGTGTGAGAATAGGTCACAGGGAAGTAAGTGGGGAATGGAATTGCTCCAAAGAGCTATGCAGACTTAGACACATAGAAAATAGGACCTCTGAGCTCCTATACTTAAATCCCCTCGTTATGAAGGCCAACATGCCATTAGTTTTCGTCACTGCCTGCTGTACCTGCACGCTTACTTTCAGTGACTGATGTACAAGGACACCCAGGTCTCGATGCATTTCCCCTTTTCCTAATCTGACACCATTCAGATAATAATCTTGTTCTTGCCATCAAAGTGGATAACCTCATATTTATCCACATTATACTGCATCTGCCATGCATCTGCCCATTCACCCAACCTATCCAAGTCACCCTGCATTCTCATAGCATCTTCTTCACAGTTCACACTGCCACCCAGTTTTGTGTCATCTGCAAATTTGCTAATTTTACTTTTAATTCCTTTATCTAAATCATTAATACATATTGTAAATAGCTGCGGTCCCAGCACTGAGCCTTGCGGTACTCCAGTAGTCACTGCCTGCCATTCTGAAAGAGACCCGGTGGTCTGCAGCACAGGGGTCCACAGGGAACTGTGATAGCTCCATTCTTGTTCACCCTGTACACCGCGGACTTCAGGCACGGCTCTACAAACTCCTATCTACAGAAGTTCTCTGACGACTGCCATCGTCGACCTCATCACAGGCGAGAATGACAGGGCGTACAGAGAACTGATCAAGGAGTTTGTGGACTGGTGCCAGCGGAACCGCCTCCGGATCAACGCGGGGAAAACCAGGGAGATGGTGGTAGATTTCCGCAGGCGCAGCCAGGTCCCCCCGACACCGGTGAAAATCCAGGGAATGGACATTGAGAGGGTGAATTCTTATAAGTACCTGGGGGTCTACCTCAACAATAAACTGGACTGGTCTGAAAACACCGATGTGCTATACAGAAAGGGCCAGAGCAGACTTTATCTGCTAAGGAGACTCGGGTGCAGGGGCACTCCTAAGGACCTTCTACAACACAACACAGTGGTTGCATCGGCCATTTTCTATGGAGTGGTCTGCTGGAGCAGCAGCATCTCAGCGGCGGAAGGGAAGAGACTCGAAAAGCTGGTCAGGAAGGCCAGCTCTGTCCTGGGTTGCCCCCTCGACTCAGTGCAGGTGGTGGGAGAGAGGAGGGTGATGGCAAAGTTAACATCGCTGCTGGACCATGCAGGACACTGTCACTGCACTGAGTAGCTCCTAAAGTGACAGACTCCTTCACCCCAAGTGCATGAAGGAGAGATATAGGAGGTCCTTCCTTACCGCTGCTGTGAGACAGCACAACCAGCACTGCTCCCAGCAGACGAGTCAACGGTAACAGTTAAGAACACATAGAAAACTGATGACAATTTATCTTTGTCTTTACTTTTATTTATAATGAATGATCTCTTGCTGCTGTAACACTGTAAATTTCCCCGGTGTGGGACAAATAAAGGAATATATTATTATTATTAATTCCTACTCTATGTTTCCTGTCTGCCAACCAATTTTTTATCCATATCAATACCCTACCCCCAATACCATCTGCTCTAATTTTGCCCACCAATCTCCTGCGTGGGACCTTATCAAAGGCTTTCTGAAAGTCCAGATACACTACATGCACTGGCTCTCCCTTCTCCATTTTACTTGTTACATTCTCAAAAAATTCCAGTAGATTAGTCAGGCAAGATTTCCCCTTCATAAAATCCATGCTGACTTGGACCGATCCTGTTACTGCTATCCAAATGCGCCAAATTATATCTTTAATAATTGACTCCAGCATCTCCCCCTCCACCAATTTCAGGCTAACTGGTCGATAATTCCTTGTTTTCTCTCTCCCTCCTTTCTTAAAAAGTGGGATAACATTAGCTATCCTCCAATCCACAAGAACTGATCCAGAATTTATGGAACATTGTAAATGATCACCAATGCGTCCACGATTTCTAGAACCAGCTCCTTGAGTACCCTGGGATGCAGACCACCAGGCCCTTGGGATTTATCAGCCTTCAGCCCCAACACCATTTCCTGACTAATGTGAATTTCCTTCAGTTCCTCCGTCACCTCGTACTTTTGGGAGATTGTGTCTTCCTTAGTGAAGACAGAATCAAAGTACCTATTCAACTCGTCTGCCATTTCCATGTTCCCCATAATAAATTCACCTGTTTCTGTCTTCAAGGGACCCACGTTTGTCTTAACTATTTTTTTCCTTGTCACATACCTAAAGAAGCTTTTACTATCCTCCTTTATATTCTTGGCTAGCGTACCTTCGTACTTCATCTTTTCTCCCTGTATTGCCGTTTTAGTTACCTTCTGTTGTTATTTAAAATATTTACCCTATCCTCTGGCTTCCTGCTCATCTTTGCTATGTTATACATCTTCTCTTTTATTTTTATACTGTCCGTGACTTTCCTTGTCAGCCACGGTTGCCTCATGCTCTGCTTAGAATCTTTCTTCCTCTTTGGAATTAAATGATCCTGCATCTTCTGGATTACTCCCAGAAATTCCAGCCATTGCTGTTCTACTTTCATCCCCTTTCCAGTCAACTTTGGCCAGCTCCTCCCTCGTGCCTCCATAGTCCCATTTGTTCAACTGCATTACTGACACTTCTGATTTTATCTTCTCGCTCTCAAATTGCAGATTAAAACTTATCATATTCTGGTCACAACCTCCTAATGGTTTCTTTACCTTGAGTTCCATCATTATACTTGATGGACTGAAAGTCCTCCTCCTCTGTCAATAGGGAATATGTGGAGATAAATAAAGTTATATTAGCTATAATGCTAGCTGTGCACTTTCCCTTCACAAAGTGACCACCTCTGTTCTGTCATCAGCAGAGTTATCAACCCACTGTATCTGTGCAGCATTCCTCGGTGGATCGATTCTGTTGGTACTTTCCTTGTTGCTCAAACTTGGCGACAGTGGCCAGTCAACCACATGGGAGGAGCAGAGTAAATACCTACATACGTGTTGAGTGTACTTCACTGAAACAGTGGAGGTTGAAGACCATCTTATAATGTAGCAACAAAAGGGAAATAGCCAGGAGTGAATAAATATCCATGGAAAATATGAGGCTTGAGTACATGGGTGAAGGGAGAGCTTTGGAGGATATCAAGACGTGGGTAAGGATTTGGAAATTAAACAAAACAAAATCTTCACTTGTGGGTTTGCATACAAACAAAAACAAATCACGTGTGGGAGATTAGTCTGTGCATCACACATATTACCTCACCATGACTTGGTCACTCCCCCTCACAAAATGGAGACTGAATTCATTTTTTTTGTAAAGTAGGTCATCGCAAAAGAGTGGGATGATAAGAGGATCCCTTACAATCTTATCTGTGCAAATGTTATCAAGATTTCATGTTGAATGGTTAATTGCAGACCTGGGTCACGAAGAATGATGTAGGATATCAAATGCTTAGTTTAGAGATAGAGCATCAAAACAGGCCCACAGAGTCCACGCCGAATGTCAATCACCCTTTCACACTCGTTCTATGTTATCCCACCATCGCGTCTACTCCCTACACGTTGAAGGCAATTTAAAGTGGCCAATCAACCTACGATTGTGCACGTCTTTGGGGAACCCCACGGAGTTGCTGGGAGGACGTGCAAACTCCATAAGGACAGCACCCTAGGTCAGGATTGACACCGGGTCTCTGAGTGTTGTACGGCAATGTTTCTACCAGCTGAGCCACTGTGCTGCTGCCTCTCAGAGACCCGGGTTTGATCCTAACCTGGGGTGTTGTCCGTGTGGAGTTTTAGTTTCATGCAGCAGGATGAAACCACCAGCTATCAGCCATAACTTCCAACTGGCACTTCACACTCCATTTTATCTCATATTTTCAACTGTCAATGTAGGATTCCTTCATTAACCAGTCAACCAAGTTTATCAACCACTTATTTTAAGGAAGACTAGCTGGCCTCCTCCTTTTGAAGATATTCCTCTTTTCCTATCTGAAACAGATCCGAGTTTGTGCTCATTTACACCAATCCCATGTTCCCATCAACTCCGTCATAATTTTTCAACTCACACACACAAGGAATGATTTACAGCAGACAGTTTATCTACCAACCAAGCCATGGGTCTTTGGAATGTGGGAGGAAACCCGCTCTGTCACAAGAAGAACGTGCAAACTCCACATAGATTGTACCAAGGTCAGAATTGAGCTAGCCTTTGCATCGCTGCTTGGTGGGAATACTGAATCTGGAGGGTTTTCTTTGTTTTCTCGAGATGGCAAGGAGCAGGATTCAAGGCAAAGAAATGAGCTACGCTTCATTGTACTCAGTGTGAACCTTGTCAGCTAAAGACGACCTGAAATACAAATCTGTGAAAGATAAGATCCTGCATTTATGTGGCTCGTTTCTCAATCTCAGGATTTTCAGTGAGTAGAGCATTTTTGAAGGGTAGTCATGGTATTGTAGGACACATGGAAGTCAGTGGGTATCCCCAACCTCCAGCGGGTTATGAACCACTGATTCCTGACTCTTATGACCTGGAGAATGTTTCAAGAAGAGAGCAGCTAGATATCAGTTGAAATGTAAACGCAGAATTTAAAAATAATTTAAAAACTCAGCCCACGTGTCTGTTTTGTAGAATTCCACAGTCACAAGTTTGTCATCTGGCTTGTTACCAGTGTAGGATTTTTGATCAAAGCAGCAATATCTCTGTTGGTTCTTTGTGGAAAGCAAGAGAGTGTGTACTTCCAAGATGTCACTTCATGCAAGTAATTTCAGTTAAAAAATTCAGTTTCAAGTCTGCGTTGAACAGCTCCCCATCCCCCACCAAGCACCTCCCTGTGCAGCCCATACAAACCCCACACTCCATCTCTGCCTCTGCCCGGCCCGACCACATTTAGATTTTAAATAGTCTTTATAAAAAGGATTGAAGATAGACATAAATTTTAGCTTGCAGAATTCCTGAAGCAATCAGCATTATTCTTGGTGAACAAGTTGTGCGTTCCTGGATTTCAAATGAATGTGGGATCGGGACCAGACCTGTGCTTGAATGGCTGATGTCAGAAGGGAGAGGAGAGGAGAGCGAAATGAATTGGGCAAGATGAATTTGATTGAAGGCAAATTTTGTTGCTGTTTCAAGGTGGGGGCTGGGTGACATGAGGCTCACGTAACTAGCAACTCTTGAAGTATTGCTGGCCCCTTTTCACTTCACTGTTAATCTGCAGTGCCTTGTTAGAAACAATTCGATGAATCTTTGTTCTGGAGTGTTGCCACAACCAGTGCATTGAGCACGGGAGTACAGGCTGCGCATGGTCGCCATGGGGATTGCGCGTTACGAGACGGGTGAATGGTGCTTGCAGTCTTTCATATCTGTGAGGAGTTGATGCAGTGGTATTCTTATTTACTATGTGGCTACGCCTTGGCCAAGGACCTGCTGCTGAAACGCTTTATAGTTGTTTCTTTCATTGCCCGAGGGAATTTCTGTTTATTTCTTTGCAGAGGAATGAGAAAGATGTGAGCCTGCTTTCCTGAGTGTAGTAGAGATTGCTTAAAATGACAAGGTCTCTTTTAATTTAATTTTGTTTTCATTAGGGGAAAAAAATAAAAAAAATTGGAATACTTTACATTGGCATGTCCTGATTTATCTTATGGTTCTGAAGTTTTTTCTTGTAAGTTTAAAAGCGCAGTCTGGAGCTTCATAGGGTGTGGCACAAAGTACTGGTATCTCTGTTTGGGATTGATGGTCCTGTTTAATTCTGTGACTTTCATCGCACCTGCCTATCTGAATCACATTTATTTTCTCTTAAGGGTGGGGAAACTGCTCGGGTTTGAAGTGATCATATTTCTGACGACCAATGTTGTTGTTCAGAAAATTCATTCTATTTTAGTTGTGTTTGGGTTAAAGATTTGCAGAACTAGCTTCAAGTGGTTTCCCAATCTGGAATGGCAAGAGACAAATATGTGTGGCTTGAATTATCTGCCAAAGTAACTTAACTTTATGTTCATCCAATAAATATGTAAGTGTTTCCTTTCACCCACTTTAATTCCACTGAATTATTTGGCAACCTTTTAAGATCGTAACCAACAGTGAGCCGGGAGAGTAGGATGAGCGTTGTCATACTTCACGTATTATAAACTTACTGAAATGCCGGTGATAGAAGTAGACTCAATAGCAACTCTAAATACAGAAACTTAAAGGGAAAAATTTGTTGATCTTGGGAAAGAGCAATGATGTTGAGTAATTCCTTGGTTCTTTCCAAGAACTGGCAAAGGCACGTAAGGATTTTGTGTTTCATAATGGACCAATAATTGCACTGATTCTTGGTGCAGCAGATTTCATGAGTGTTGAAACCTGTATATGTGTACAGATAAGCCATTTGACTGAGTTATCATACATTAGCCCAATTCTGACACCTCTGCGTACCTGAAGCAAACTGTTCAATGGAAGTGGGAAGTTTGGGTTGTTGAATGTGCTATCAAGCGGGGAGGGAGTGGTGTATCACTGACTTACTCATAATATTGTCCTCTTGCCATCTGAGTGTGGGGGAAGATTCTGGCACAATCCGTATGATGCGCACTTGAGGGAATTCACAAATGATGACCTAAGAAAATGTTGTATACTTGGCTGCATGTGGTTCTTTACCCTGAAGTTCTTCTGCACAAATGTACTTGGTTTGGTGAAAGGATACTTCAGTACTGTGTCACACAGTGTGACAGGATTAAATAAGAATGATCATTTTTCGTGAATTTATTGTTCAGCCACTTTTATGCTGAAACACACAACAGGATGATCAATGAACTGCAGTTTATCCCCCACTAACTGACTGGTTAAAAAAAAACTATCGCAGAGTGAGTCATAAAGTTACATTGCACAAAAATATGCCATTTGGCCTACTATGTCCATGCCCACCTTTTTAGCTATCTACATGCATCCTATTTCTCTGCATTTGGTCTGTGTCTTTCCATGTCTTGCATATTCAGGTCGCTTTCTAAAAGTCACTTATATTGATTTATATTTGACTCCACCACCACCTCTGGGAGAGGGGGGAGAGGGGAGGAGGAGAGGGTGCTGCACCAATGCAGGAGAGGTTTGGGCCCAACGGGTCCACCTGGTCTAGTGTTTCTATAAAACTACTAGACCAAGTGGACCTGTTGGGCCCAAACCTCTCCTGTATTGGTGCAGCAGCCTCTTCTCCCCCACTCCCCTTCCCCCTCCTCTCTCCGCCCTCTCCCATCCCCTCCATCTCCCTCCCCCTCCCTCCACTCCATCCCCCTCAACCCCCCTTATCCTCCCTCCTCCATACCCCCTCCCTCCACCTCTCTCCCTAGGAGATAGATTTAAACTGTAAAATGTGAATAACTTTAAAAATATAACACTGATTTTAATGAAACATCTTCCATTAGCACCAAAGGGACGACGGTGAGTAAGGTGGGCCTAAAATTGTTGCGCTAACGTGTACCGTTTTGGCTGTAGTTCAGGATCAAACAAACAAACAAATGAGAGTTTTAGTATATAGATGATGTTCTCCAGGGATATTGCCTGACCCGTTGATTCACTCCAGCATTTTGTGTAATTTAAAGTTTTTTGAAAGTCCTGTTGGCATTGTAAAGTTAGTTGTCATCAAATTTACTTTAGGTACCCACACTGAATCTGCCAGCTCTTTAAACTTGCCACCATTTTTAATCAATTTAGTTCAAAGGTATAAGCAAAGGCCAGGAGTTCTTACAGTCCTGATTTGAGTGTTTTTGTTGTATTAGTGGAATAATACTTTGAAGTTTGGATTATAATATCACCAGAGTCTGTGAATTAGTGTGAGGGGATGGATTATCTGGATTAAATGCTGATGAACGAGACTTGTTTAAGTCCTGTTCATTTGCAAAGATGGCAAATAAATTGCAAAAGAAAAAAATATGACATGGCTGGTATGCAGTGGTGGGTAGTGGTCGTCTACATCATCTGCAGCTGTGTGTGGCATTGTATTGTTGGCACAGTATAACATGGGTTATGGGCAGCAGCAGATGATGTCACATAGAGAATGTTCCTGGTAACAATTGTGTTTCTTTGCTGTTTTAAATGTTAAAATCAGCATTCTTTTGTCCGGGCTCTAAAATCCCTGTTAGTCACGTTGACCTTGACCAATCCAAGCATTTTGGCCCTTGTGAATATTTCTGTGCTGTGCCCTGATGCAAGAAGTTACCTGCACAGGTGTTTCACAAGCCACCTGTGTGCAGGTCTCCGTCTGAGGTGCAGCGAGTATATAATGCTGTGTTCAGGCACAAGGTTTCTTTACTCTTGAGTTTGCTGTGTTAAGTTTACAGATATAGATAAACTTTATAACAAGCACACAGATGGTAACTTAACAATCTTTTTGCATGAAGAGGTATTGAAACAAGATGGTTATAGGTTTAAAGTGAGAGGAAGTAATGGCGAAGGAGATTTGAGGAAGTTTTCTACACAGTGGTTGTTATCTAGAATTTGCTGCCAGAGGAGATGGTGGAGTCAAATACAATCATTACATTTAAGAGAATTCTGGAAAAGATGAATGGGCACGGTATAGAGAGATAACGTGTTATATAGCTCATTATTCACAAAATGCTGGAGTAACTCAGCAGGTCAGGCAGCATCTCAGGAGAGAAGAAATGGGTGACGTTTCAGGGCGAGACCCTTCTTCAGACTGATCTGTTATATAGCTCTGCCTCTTGACAGAGTTTATTTTTGTAACTTTTAGTTTCTAAGGGAAATGGTAACTTTAATTTAATCCATAGTCACACCAAGTGAAACTCTTCCTTGCACCAAGTAAATTTGTACAGTTGTACCAGAGTCACAGTTGTTTAGGCTAGAAGTATAGAACTTGCTTTTCCACAGCATCCTTGGGATCTTGCATGCTGCTTCACAGTTTCCAAAATATTTTTGAGGAGTTTTGTAATATAGCTTTGGGAAGTGCCCTGCATTTTGTAATCTTTACGATAGTGAGGTTCACGATGGCAACAACAACGGGAGCATGTGCAATTAAATGACGCCCGTTGGCTGAGCAGTAAAGTAAGTGCTAATCACAGTTCAACAGGCAGTTTAAGTGAGAAGTCAGGTAAATTGGACAATCAGGCAATTTAAATTGGTGATATAAGCAAGGCTCACAAAAGGGTGCAGCCCTGTTCAGGTGCAGCCCAGTGAGGGAAGTGCCCAGTGAGAAAAGTGCGAGTCTTTGGCTAAGTGCCCAGTGAGAAAAGTGCGAGTCTTTGGCTAAGTGCCCAGTGAGAAAAGTGCGAGTCTTTGGCTGCGAGTCTTCGGCAAGGAGGCTGAGGTGAGGAGGATACCATTGTTTTAAGCCAGAGCTGGTTATAGGCACAAGGTGATGGCGGAAAAGTTGGTGCGGTGTGTTTCCTGCAGGATGTGGGAAGACAGGGACGTCGCGGGAGCTTCTGGGAGCTACACCTGCAAGAACTGTGTCCAGGTGCAGCTCCTGAAGGGACGTGTGGTGGAGTTGGAGAGGCAGTTGGATGACCTCAGGGCCATCCGGGAATGCGAGAGTTTCCTCGACAGGACCTATTGTGAGGCTGTCACGCCAAGGGTCCAGGTCGAGCGAAGGTGGGAGACTGTTTCCGGGGGGAGTGGACGTGGACTACAGGAGACCCCGGTGGCTGTGCCTATTGCAAATAGGTATACCCTCTTGGGAACTGTCGGGGCAGAAGACGTTTCCAGTCCGAGTGGCGGACCTGTTGGCAAGGATACACGACAGGGGAGACCGAAGTCTGGAAGAGCCGTAGTGGTCGGTGACTCCATAGTCCGAGGGACGGATAGAAGATTCTGTGGCAGCAGGAGGGACTTGAGGATGGTCTGTTGCCTCCCTGGTGCCAGGGTTCAACACATCACAGACCGGCTTCAGAAAATCCTAGCGAGGGAAGGCGATCAACCTGAAGTCGTTGTGCACGTGGGCACGAATGACGTCGGGCGGAAGAGGAAGGAGGTGCTACAGCGGGAGTTTAGAGAGTTGGGAAAAACGCTGAGAAGTAGGACGTCGAAGGTGGTTATCTCTGGACTGCTACCGGTACCTCGTGCTGGTGAGGCCAGGAACAGAGAGATAGAGGGTATGAATTTATGGCTGAGGGACTGGTGCAGAGAGCAGGGATTTAGATTTCTGGACCACTGGGATCTCTTCTGGGCTAGGGGTGACTTGTACAAAAGGGACGGGTTGCATCTTAACAGCAGGGGGACAAACATTCTGGCAGGCAGGTTTGCTAGTGTGACACCTGTGGCTTTAAACTAAGTAGTGGGGGGGAGGGGTTAACAAATTGTGAATATGAAGATGAGGTAAAAGGGAATACAGGAGATATTGCAAAAGACTCTAGGAAGAATGGGAACAGAAGTTCCAGAGCGGAAAAGAAATTAAGGGCAGGGCCAATTGTGAACGATGTGAGAGGGGAGGTAAATACAGAAGTTAAAGTGTTGTACTTAAATGCGCGTAGTATAAAAAATAAAGTGGATGAGCTTGAGGCTCAGTTAGTCATGGGCAAGTATGATGTTGTAGGGATCACTGAGACATGGCTACAAGAGGACCAGGGCTGGGAACTGAATATTCAGGGGTACACAACGTATAGAAAAGACAGACAGGTGGGCAGAGGGGGTGGGGTTGCTCTGATGGTAAGGAATGATATTCATTCCCTTGCAAGGGGTGACATAGAATCAGGAGATGTTGAATCAGTATGGATAGAAATGAGAAATTGTAAGGGTAAAAAGACCCTAATGGGAGTTATCTATAGGCCCCCAAACAGTAGCCTCGACTTAGGGTGCAAGTTAAATCAGGAGATAAAATTGGCGTGTCAAAAATGTAATGCTACGGTGGTTATGGGAGATTTCAACATGCAGGTAGACTGGGAAAATCAGGTTGGAAATGGACCCCAGGAAAGAGAGTTTGTAGAGTGCCTTCGAGATGGATTCTTAGAACAGCTTGTACTGGAGCCTACCAGGGAGAAGGCAATTCTGGATTTAGTGTTGTGTAATGATCCTGATCTGGTAAGGGGACTAGAGGTAAAAGAGCCATTAGGAGGCAGTGATCACAACATGATAAGTTTTACTCTGCAAATGGAAAGGCAGAAGGGAAAATCGGAAGTGTCGGTATTGCAGTATAGCAAAGGGGATTACAGAGGCATGAGGCGGGAGCTGGCCAAAATTGATTGGAAGGAGGCCCTAGCAGGGAAGACGGTAGAACAGCAATGGCAGGTATTCCTGGGAATAATGCAGAGGTTGCAGGATCAATTTATTCCAAAGAGGTGGAAAGACTCTAAGGGGAGTAAGAGACACCTGTGGCTGACAAGGGAAGTCAGGGACAGCATAAAAATTAAGGAGAGGAAGTATAACATAGCAAAGAAGAGTGGGAAGACAGAGGATTGGGACTCTTTTAAAGAGCAACAAAAGTTAACTAAAAAGGCAATACGAGGAGAAAAGATGAGGTACGAGGGTAAACTAGCCAATAATATAAAGGAGGATAGCAAAAGTTTTTTTAGGTACGTGAAGAGGAAAAAAATAGTCAAGGCAAATGTGGGTCCCTTGAAGACAGAAGCAGGGGAATTTATTATGGGGAACAAAGAAATGGCAGACGAGTTAAACCGTTACTTTGGATCTGTCTTCACTGAGGAAGATACACACAATCTCCCAAATGTTCTAGGGGCTGGAGAACCTAGGGTGATGGAGGAACTGAAGGAAATCCACATTAGGCAGGAAATGGTTTTGGGTAGACTGATGGGACTGAAGGCTGATAAATCCCCAGGGCCTGATGGTCTGCATCCCAGAGTACTTAAGGAGGTGGCTCTAGAAATAGTGGAAGCATTGGAGATCATTTTTCAATGTTCTATAGATTCAGGATCAGTTCCTGTGGATTGGAGAATAGCAAATGTTATCCCACTTTTTAAGAAAGGAGGGAGAGAGAAAACGGGTAATTATAGACCAGTTAGTCTGACATCAGTGGTGGGGAAAATGCTGGAGTCAATTATAAAAGACGAAATTGCTGAGCATTTGGATAGCAGTAACGGGATCGTTCCGAGTCAGCATGGATTTACGAAGGGGAAATCATGCTTGACAAATCTACTGGAATTTTTTGAGGATGTAACTAGGAAAATTGACAAGGGAGAGTCAGTGGATGTGGTGTACCTCGACTTTCAGAAAGCCTTCGACAAGGTCCCACATAGGAGATTAGTGGGCAAAATTAGGGCACATGGTATTGGGGGTAGGGTACTGACATGGATAGAAAATTGGTTAACAGACAGAAAGCAAAGAGTGGGGATAAATGGGTCCCTTTCGGAATGGCAGGCAGTGACCAGTGGGGTACCGCAAGGTTCGGTGCTGGGACCCCAGCTATTTACGATATACATTAATGACTTAGACGAAGGGATTAAAAGTACCATTAGCAAATTTGCAGATGATACTAAGTTGGGGGGTAGTGTGAATTGTGAGGAAGATGCAATAAGGCTGCAGGGTGACCTGGACAGGTTGTGTGAGTGGGCGGATACATGGCAGATGCAGTTTAATGTAGATAAGTGTGAGGTTCTTCACTTTGGAAGTAAGAATAGAAAGGCAGATTATTATCTGAATGGTGTCAAGTTAGGAGGAGGGGGAGTTCAACGAGATCTGGGTGTCCTAGTGCATCAGTCAATGAAAGGAAGCATGCAGGTTCAGCAGGCAGTGAAGAAAGCCAATGGAATGTTGGCCTTCGTAACAAGAGGAGTTGAGTATAGGAGCAAAGAGGTCCTTCTACAGTTGTACCGGGCCCTGGTGAGACCGCACCTGGAGTACTGTGTGCAGTTTTGGTCTCCAAATTTGAGGAAGGATATTCTTGCTATGGAGGGCGTGCAGCGTAGGTTCACTAGATTAATTCCCGGAATGGCGGGACTGTCGTATGTTGAAAGGCTGGAGCGATTGGGCTTGTATACACTGGAATTTAGAAGGATGAGGGGGGATCTTATTGAAACATATAAGATAATTAGGGGATTGGACACATTAGAGGCAGATAACATGTTCCCAATGTTGGGGGAGTCCAGAACAAGGGGCCACAGTTTGAGAATAAGGGGTAGGCCATTTAGAACGGAGATGAGGAAGAACTTTTTCAGTCAGAGGGTGGTGAAGGTGTGGAATTCTCTGCCTCAGAAGGCAGTGGAGGCCAGTTCGTTGGATGCTTTCAAGAGAGAGCTGGATAGAGCTCTTAAGGATAGCGGAGTGAGGGGGTATGGGGAGAAGGCAGGAACGGGGTACTGATTGATAGTGATCAGCCATGATCGCATTGAATGGCGGTGCTGGCTCGAAGGGCTGAATGGCCTACTCCTGCACCTATTGTCTATTGTCTATTGTCTATTGTCTATTGAAATTCAGGCACTTCCCTCAACCGTTTCCTTTTTTCTGTGTAGGAAGCAATGTTTTGTAACACTCATACAATACAATACAATACAATACAATACAATATATCTTTATTGTCATTGTACCCAGGGGTACAACGAGATTTGGAATGCGCCTCCCATACGATGCAATAATTTAAGTAATTAACAGCAACCCAACGAATATGAGCATATGAGCATCGTATTGAAAAGTAGAAAGAGAAAATACTAGAAATTACTGGTCAGGAAATTGCTGAAGTTTCGGGTGGATGACCCATATTGCAAGATGAGGAGGAAGGCCCTGCAGGAGCCTGGGGCTTACAGGGATTTGGAACTGCCCCAGTGGACCAAGCACGCGCGTGGGCAGACCGGACTTTGGAAATGGCGCCAAAACATGCCAGCGCCCACATGTAAATAAGCAAAATTAATTTCACTGTGCCGTTGTATATGTGCCAAATAAAGCACCATTTGTCAGACAGTGGTGAATATGTGTGTTTTTTTACCACAGAAGGCTGTGATGCCCATCTATGGATATTTTTAACGCAGATATAGATAGAATCTTGATTAGTATGGGTGCCGGGTGTTATGGGAAGAAGGCAGGAGAATGGGGTTTAGAGGGATAGATCAGCCATGATTGAATGGCAGAGTAGACCTGATGGGCCGAATGGCCTAATTCTGCTCCTATCACTTATAACATTTTGACTTATGACCATTGAACCAATGATCTGCTGATTGCTGGTAATGTTTTCTGATTTTATTTATCCATTATCTTCACACTAAAATATCCTATAAATGTGATTGTGTTGATGCATCAGGTGTGAGTTTTATTTTCAACAATAATGCCAAGCCGTTCCTTATGGAAAAAAAGTCAGATCTACATTTGTGGGATTCCCGCGGGAATATTAAAAAATATATATTTTAAATAATAATGTTTTGTTTGTTGTCTTTTATCTTGATCTTCCAACCTTTAATTTTCAGTAAAAATAGACACAAAAAGCTGGAGTAACTCGGCGGGACAGGCAGCATCTCAGGAGAGAAGTAATGGGTGACGTTACGGGTTGAGACCTTTCTTCAGACTTTCACCAGTCATTTTCACCAGTCAACAACATATTTACCCACAGTTTAGACTTAGAATGTTGAGCCATCTTGTTGATATATGTGTTGGATTCCAGGGGTCCCTTGAAACTGAAATTTGGCAGCAGCCAACATCAGAGAAGGGGAAATCTTTCAGCAACAAGTAGCCACTTTCTGTAAAAATCTAGTGTCATGCAAAGTGAAGGGCTGGAGGTCGATATGGATTTTTTTCTTTCTCTCATCCATTAAGTTACAAGGGTTTTCTTAACTTTATCCTAAATCTTGACGGTATTGGTATATATTCAAGATTCAGATGGCTGAATTAATTTGGTAGCAGGGCTGTAATGTAACGTTGTGCGGTGCGACCTGTGTCTGAGATTGGGAATATTAACAACCGCAATTTTGTAGTTGTGATATATAAACCTAACCATGTCCAGAAAATTGACTGGAAACAAATAGTCCTGATGTTTTAATTGGGGACAATGGGCTAGTTGAGCCATTTTTGTTAAAACTGACAGCAGAAGAGGACTACTCATTAGTTATCAGCACTTGTATTCAAATATATTTTCATGGTCCTCCATAAAAAGCCATCTGTTGCATTGTTGCTTCATTCGTTAATTAAGTTGGTTCAATACTGATTGAAACGTTCTTTCCCCACTATGTTACTCAGCATTTGTTTTTGCATTTGATGGTTTTACCTTGATGCATTGTGTAATGTGAGGTCCATATGACTGTTAACCATTCACGAATGGCCGTTGCAGTTATCCATGTATCGGAGGTGATGGTTATCAGATAGTTATGAACAAGAACTGTTAGTTGGTAGAGGAAAGTAAAAATTGGAGGAACAGCACCTCATATTTTGCTTGGGTTGTTTACACCCCAGCGGTATGAACATTGACTTCTCTAACTTCAGGTAGTCCCTGCTTTCCCTCTCTATCCCATCCCCCTTCCCACTTCTCCCACTAGTCTTCCTGTATCCTACTACATTCTATCTTTGTCCCACCCCCTCCCCTGACATCAGTCTGAAGAAGGGTCTCGACCTGAAACTTCACCCATTCCTTCTCTCCCGCGATGCTGTCTGACCTGCTGAGTTACTCCATCATTTTGTGTCTACTTTCGGGACTCCTTAAATGTTCAGTTCAAATCAAAGACTGGTCCCTGCGAAGAGGAAGCAATATTGTAAGGCTGTTTGCATCATGAAGTGTTTTGGTCATAGTCTGACTCGTATGGCCACAATCCAATATCATGCTGAATAAACTCTTAATCTCAAACATGATGTGTCAGGGGAAAAAAAAACTTCAGGTATTTGGAAGGGGAATGAAACCTGATATTAAAGCCCAGCTGTTTGAAGGGATCTGATGCAGTCCATGCTGTGTGTGAAGGTAGAGTGGCTTTGTTCCAGAGTATAGTAACTCTTTTATGTGGAGCTCCATCAATTCATTTTTAATGTCCTTTTATTCACTTCTGTCTTTCTTTTGTGGCACTCTCAATCCAAGCACTTGGATTTTCACTGGGGATTCTTGTTCGCATCCAAAATGCTTAGTTTAGAGATACAGCATGGAAACAAGCCCTTCGTCCCACTGAGTGAATGCTGACCATTTGTTGCCCAATCACACTAGTTCTATGTTATCCATCAGATCTTCTGACATCTGCTTCAGTTTTAATGCCACACTATTGGGTTATTGGTGTATAAAGGTGCTGGGAGATTGAGTACCCCTCTGCCATTGTAACCATGTTTTTCCTTGAAACTAATAAATTCCATTCTCAAATGTTCTTCCTTTTATTTGAATTTGATGCCATGTCATATCTTGTAGTTGACTGGGGATCCATCTCATTTGGTGTTTCGTCATGTGCTGGTGCTTTGTTTCATTGTAGATAGACACAAAATGCTGGAGTAATTCAGCTGGACGGGCAGCATCTCTGGATAGAAGGAGCTGGTGACGTTTCGGGTCGAGACCCTTTTTCAGACCCGAAACCTCACCCATTTATTCCATCCAGAGATGCTGCTTGTCCCGCTGAGTTACTCCAGCATTTTATGTCTATCTTCCATGTAAACCAGCATCAGGAGTTCCTTCCTACACTTTGTATCATTGTGTTCGGCAGCACAATTGAATCTTGCCCTTTTATCTGATATGAGTAGGATGTGTAAGTAAATTGTGATGATATGGGTTTTTTTCACTTCCAATTTTCTCTTCCACCATTAACTCTCCATACAATCCATGCTGAGGTCAAGGCGTATTTGGGACCAGCAGTAGTTTTAATGATCGTTGGTGTTTGATGGATTCTGAATTATTCTGAAATCTCTTAGTCATAAGTGTACAAGCTGACTCATCAACAAAACCAAGCCATGTGGAAGAGGGTGTTGCTGTTTTATGTTATACTCGTTTACACTACAGTGGTACTATATGATTATCACTGTCACTGCACCACAAATCTTGGAACTGTGTGGAGAGGATCAAAGCCAAAAATCAATGTATAAAATAGGGAAATGAACTCTTTGCACGGTTAGTTATTCTGATAAACTGGTCAGTACAAACTTAAACATAAACTGAACAGACTGATGGAAACCAGCGCACATGAGAACTGAGACCACTTGCAATAGTGTGGGTGGAATGAGGTTCATCTTTTCTTTGGTCAGAGAGGATGCATTTTTACTTTCCATAGTCTGGTCTGTTTTGAGCCAGACACAGGGAACAAAGTCTGAACCAAGTAAGATAATCTAGATGATGATATTTATTCACAAAATGCTGGAGTTACAGCAGGCGATGATGATCTGCCGAGGGAGAAGTCTGCAAGATTTAATTACCAGCTAAGAATGAAGTCTAGCTGGATCAAGTTGGTCGGATAGGTTTTCTGGGTAAATGGATGAGTTTTAATTTATATTGAAGTTTGTAATTTTTAAAAAAAGAAAAACTCAGCACATTGGAAGTGGGTGTAATCTCAAAATGTATAAGAAGGACAAAATATTAAAATAAAATGTCACTTTACTAATTTTCTCATCTACCCAATTTAGTCTCATTTCCCCCATTCCTCGCCTCCAATTTTCCCCTATGGTAAACACCAAGTTATGCTCATAATGCTCCAAAAGGTATTTAATTAGCTGGCTTTGGGTTTTATTGTTTCATTGTGGGAGTTTAAGAATCCAGAATTTAAGAATAAAAATGTACTTTTCAATTCGGAAGTTCTCTGATAAGTCTTTGGAAGGGTGACTATATTTTGATCTCTGAACTTCTCTCAACTGTCTAGGTGTCGATCTGGATTTGTCGGTGAACATTGCCAGCACCCAGATCCCTGTCAGATTTCAACCTGCCTTAACGGAGGAACTTGTATCATTTCCATCGCTGAAGGCAAAGTACAAAGATCATGCAGTTGTGCTTTGGGGTTCACTGGCGATCGGTGTGCGATGATCGTGACCAATGTCTGCTTGAACAATCCCTGCCAAAACCAAGGAACCTGCCAACTCATCACCCTTCAGAAGTATGAATGTGCCTGCCAACAAGGGTGGATAGGTAAGAATAGCCTCAGGTTGCAGTGTTTCATCGTTGTTTTTTTAAAGTTTAGCTTAGAGATACACCATGGAAACAGGCCCTTCGGCTCACCGAGTCAGCACCGACCAAGGTTGTTGGGTTGTTTTTCATGAATTGGCCATGACTTTCCATTTAAAAAAAATATTGTTAATAATTCACTGGATGCTGACAGCATGGAAAGTCTCCTCTGCTGTTTACTGCTTGATTGGTCAAAAGACTGGTCAGATGTGGAGAGTAAAATCACAGCTTCTCTTCAATAGTCAGTTGGCGATTCAATAAAACATTTTGGCCAGAGATTGTGGCATGTTTTAGGCATTGCACTGACATTTATGAATAGAGGATTGAACCCACAACCTTCACACTTGGGCAGAAGAACCATGATTAAAGGGCAAGGGATGGAAGATAATAAATGTTTCACTTCAGAATCTTCTCAAACTTTTTATTAAACAGGTAAAAACTGCCAGCATGTGGATTCCTGCACCTCGCAGCCATGTGCTAATGGGGGCAAGTGCAGCAGTTCAAGGAACAACTACACCTGCACCTGTGCTTCCGGCTACACGGGGTCTCGCTGCAAGACCGACATTGACGAATGCAAGGTCAGGGATCGGTGCCTGAATGGAGGGATCTGCAACAACGAGCCTGGCTCGTACCGCTGCCTCTGCCAGCCGGGCTTCACTGGATCCAGCTGTGAGAGCGTTTACGTCCCCTGCTCGCCATCGCCCTGCGTTAACGGAGGCACCTGCCGGCCAACCAGTGATGACCTGGCCTACGAATGCAACTGCCTGCCAGGTCTGTAATTGTAATTGAGGCAAACGATTCACCCTCCTGTACGTGCTCTTTCATTTAGTCAGATCAGGGCAGACCTGACCTCGGATCCATTGACCCACTCCACATCCTACAGTAACAATACCAAAAACATATATATCGCAAAAGCTGTAAGTCTTCCAAACATTGTCTTGTTTTTGGAAGAGAGAGCCCACACATTTTGAATGTCCATTGAGTTTGCTAGTTTCTTTCCTAAATTACCCAAGTTTGGTTTTCCAAGTGTCTATGCCTTTTGTTCCTGGTCATCTTGAGATGAAAATACTTCTCTGTATTTGCCCCATCAATTAAATTCAATGCATGAGACACCTGGGTATTAATGATCTAGACAAGGGAATTAAATGTAACATCTCTAAGTTTGCGGATGACACAAAGCTGGGTGGCAGTGTGAGCTTCGAGGAGGATGCTATGAGGCTGCAGGGTGACTTGGATGGGTTGGGTGAATGGGCAGAAGCATGGCAGATGCAGTATAATGTGGATAAATGTGAGGTTATCCACTTTGGTGGCAAGAATGGGAAGGCAGATTATTATTGGAATGGTGTCAGATTAGGAGAAGGGGAGGTGCAATGAGTGCTTGTGTGCTGGGTGTGCTTGTGCATCAGTCACTGAAAGCCTGCAGGTACAGCAGGCAGTGAAGGAACATAGAAAACAGGTGCATGTTGGCCTTCATTGCGAGAGATTTGAGTTTAGGAGCAAGGAGGTCCTACGGCTGAGACTGCACCTGAAGTATTGTGTGCAATTTTGGTCTACGAATTTGAGGAAGGACATTATTGCTATTGAGAGAGTGCAGTATAGGTTCACCAGGCTAATTCCCGGGATGGCGGGACTGGCGTATGATGAAAGAATGGGTCGACTGGTCTTATATTTTGCTGCAATTTCGAAGGAGAGGGGATCTTATAGAAACATATAAAATTCTTGGAGGATTGGACTGTGTAGATGCGGGAAAAATGTTCCCGATGTTGGGGGATTCTAGAACCAGGGGCACAGTTTAAGAATAAGGGGTAGGCCATTTAGGACTGAGATGAGGAAAAACTTTTTCACTCAGAGAGTTGTGAATCTGTGGAATTCTCCGCCACAGAAGGCAGTGGAGGCCAATTCACTGGATGTTTTCAAGAGAGAGTTAGATTTAGCTCTTAGCGCTAAGGGAATCAAGGGATATGGGGAAAAAGCTGGAATGGGGTACTGATTTTGGATGATCAGCCATGATCATATTGAATGTCGGTGCTGGCTCGAATGGCCGACTCCTGCACCTATTTTCTATGTTTACATCTATGTTTCTATGATCAGACCACAATCTTCTGTAGGCAAGTTATTGTTGAGCATCAAGATGTGCAAATTCTCTGAAGTTAGAGCTCAGGAACTGGGGAACTTCGGCGAGGATACAATCCAAGTGAGATATCCCATCAGGTTACGCAAGCTTGTGGAGTGTAGGAAGGAGGAAAGAATGAGGATCAGCATGGTCTTTTTGCGGCGATTTTTCAGTCCCTGATTTGTTCATCTACCATCTAGTGGAATGCTGCAGCAATGATGCATTTGCTAACTAATCATTATATAGGAGCAGAATTGGGCCATTTGGTCCATCATGTCTGCTCCGCCATCCAATCATGGCTGATCTGTCTTTCCCTCTGTCTTCTCCCCATAACCCCAGACATCCCGTCTAATCATAGGATATTTCATTATCCAATAGTGAGTTTGAGAAGTCCAGAATATAGTAGTGCTACTTCACGATAATTCGCCTTTCAGCTATGTTGCTACAGGAGTTATCAAGTAGTCACCTTGTCCATCTGAATGCAGGAAGTGCCAGAGAAAGGATGTGTTAGAATGCAAATTGAAAGTGCGAGGGATAACTTCCCCACTCCTTCCCTCACTGAAAGGGCCATAGGTTTTGGATGAAGAAATTATTTGGTGGGATAGTGCTTAGGAAGGCAAATTCAATGCTAGCATTTATAATGAGGACTGGAATCCAAAAACAGAGATGTAATGCTGAGGCTCTTTCAGGCGCTGGTTAGGCTGCATTTGGAGCCCCATATCTGAGGAAGGATGTGCCGGCTCTGGAGAGGGTCGAGAGGAGGTTTACAAGAATGATTCCAGGAATGAGTGGGTTGGCATATGATGAGCATTTGACAGCACTGGGCCTCTACTCGCTGGAGTTTAGAAGGGTGAGTGGGGACTTCATTGAAACCTACAGAATAATGAAAGGCATAGATAGAGTGGATGGAGAAAGGATGTGGCGCTCGTTTAGGAAGGAGGTGAGAAGGAACCTCTTTAGTCGGAGGGCAGTTAATCTGCGGAGTTTATTGTCACAGAGGACTGTGGAGGCCATCAGTGGATATTTTTAAGGCAGAGATAGACAAATTCTTGATTAGAAAGGGTATCAAGGGTTATGGGAAGAAGGCAGGAAAATGGGTTTAGGAGGCAGAGATCAGCCATGATTGAATGGTGGAGTGGACTATGGGCCGAAAAGCCTAATTCTACTATAACGTGAACGTGATAGTAAACAACACAGTGCCTGTATAGGAGGCTTGGGCATTGATTGATTTGATCTGATCTACATGATATCCATCATGCCATTAATGTGATGGTGCTTACTGTATTTTATGAAGCAATACCATAATTGCTATCGTGCTGGGTGCATTTGTGTTCCTGGTGAGTGGAGAATGCAGTCAAGTTATTTCTTTTTGGTAACTTTCATTGTGCCCCACTTACAATACAATACAATATATCTTTATTGTCATTGTACAGGGGTACAACGAGATTGGGAATGCGCCTCCCATACGATGCAATAAATCAATTAGCTAATCAGTATTAATTTAAACAACCCAATGAAACAAATTAGAACAGTTTTAAAACAGAATAAAGTGCAAGCAGATCTGTGCTGGTTCACTGTGCGATGTGTCCAATTCAATCATTCTTAGTGTGATAGGTCTGTTACATCTGTTATATACCCTGTCGATAAATGCCTGGTAACCATTCAAAACCCATTGCGTCGAAGCACGTTCTCCAATAAGAAAGCCTACAAAAATAAGTCGATTTATTCACAAAATGCTGGAGTAACTCAGCAGGTCAGGCAGCATCTCGGGAGAGAAGGAATGGGTGACGTTTCGGGTCGAGACCCTTCTTCAGACTGTAAAATCGATTTGTACCAGCATCTGCAGTTATTTTCTTATAGAAAAATGTCATTGGCTCTAGATCATATATATGCAACATTTGGATTAGAGGGGGAGTGCCAGCCATATAGCCCCCAATTTGCTGCTGCTCATATGTTGTGGACATGCCTCGGAGTCACTGACCAAATGCCCGTGCACTTGCATGAGCTGCTTCAACAGACTTCTAATCACAGCAGTGAGCATTGTGGAATGCACAATCTTACTCGAACCAATTGCCAACAAAGTCCAGATGCTGAGTTTCGAAGTTTGAAAAGTTGTAATTGATTTTTAACATAATGACCAGGGGGGAGAGGGTGGAAGTTGGCTGAGGAGTCGGCTGGAGTATTTTTCCCTTTATGTATAGGCAACAGTTAATTGGAGCAAGGAGTCAAATTATCACCTCTGTTTGAGTGATTATTCAATGCATTAACACAGTGTAATCTACCCTGTGTGGTTCTTGCGTAATTATTTTCTTCCTTCATTTTCCTCCACTCTAAACTTGTGGCTGAATGCTCGTGCTGATGTAGAGAGAAAAAAAACAACGTATTTTTTAATCTGGCCGAGGATCTTGGCCAGGAAATGTTCTTTGTCAATGAGGAAACATTTAAACTGAAAATGTGGGTGAATTACTTAAACAATTAGCTCCAATAGCGGGTCCCTCTTGGCACTATTAGCCCTGCTCCAAGGTCAATTAGGAGCTATCGCCCAGAATGGGAAATGCAATCGCCTGTTGGGATAGGGTGTGCAGGAAGCTAAGCCTTGCTCAGTTACAGGATGTGAAATACCAGAAAAACAAGCTTCTTGGAAGGAGTACAAGAGGATGTCGCTGGAAGTACTTTGCATACAAGAACACACACTGCCGCAGTACCAGAGCTGCTGCTCTGAATGCTGCTCCTTGTCCTAAGAATGTTTTGATTTAAGTGGGACTGCACACTTTCAGATTTCAAATTATATTGTGCATTAATTTTGGAAGGAGGTTATGGCTTTAGCTTTGAGAAAGGAATATTGGGTCACGTGGGAAAGGGACAAATGTCGTTTCGGCAGGATTGTTTTGCTAGTCACACTACACTTGTATTTGAAAGGTTTTGTATTGATACCTGGCATGTGGATTGCTGGCAAGGCTAGTGTGGATGGTCCAGTTCTAATTACATAAGGTGTTGCTGAGCTGCTGCCTTGATCGAAGATAGTCCTTGGTGTGAAGGAGCTCCCACTCTCATGTGAAGTTGGAGTTCTAGGATTTTGCCTTCACTGTAGGAAAGAAATAATCATGCCAGTCAATCTGAAATAAATAATTGTGCCAGTGTGACCGACCGGGAGGTGCTCGTTGTTCCCTGCGACTGCCGCCTTTGTTTTTTAGTTTTTGAAATACAGACAGAAACAGGCCCTATGTGTCACCGAGTCCACGCCAACCAGCATACATACATACATACATACATACATACATACATACATACATACATACATACATACATACATACATACATACATACATACATACATACATACATACATACATACATACATACATACATACATACATACGTCCACTCCATACACCAGCACTATCCTAGACACGAGGGACAATTCACAATTTTACAGAAGCCAATTAACTACAAACCTGCATGTCCTAGGAGTGTGGGAGGAAACTGGAGCACCTGGAGAAAACCCACGCGGTCACAGGCGAACGTGCAAACTCCGTACAGACCGCATCCTTAGTCAGGATCGAACCCGGGGCTCTGGTGCTGTAAGGCAGCAACTTTACCGCTGAGCCACCGTGCTGCCCTTTTTGCCTTCACTGCAGGAAATAAATAATCATGCCAGTGTGACCGGGTGGTGCTGGTTGTTCCCTGCGCTTACTCAAAGGTGGGAATTGTCAGTTTGGACAGTGCAGTTGACAAATCTGGGCATATTTCAGCAGTTGTAGATCAAGCATTTAATTCGAACTCCATTGCAGATAAAGTAGCCTGTTGGATTGCCATCCAATTTATCATGCTAAATTGAATTGAATTGAATAAATTTTATTCGCCAAGTATGTATACATACAAGGAATTTGCCTTGGTGCTTTGCTCGTAAGTAACAACATGATATACGGTAAACAATTAAAAATAAAACATAATTTGAACATGTGAAGGATGAAATAAAATACCAGAGCAAAAGGAGGGACAGTGGTTTGCAGTGAAACAAGCAGGGACAGTGGTTTGCAGGGACGGATTGAAAATGTCTGTGTAGACTGGTGCCAGTTGTTCGGCACAGAGCTTGTGGGCAGAGGGGGAAACATCCTGGAGATTTCCGGCTTTTCTGTCCCCTGAATAGCTTTTCCACCTCCTCAATTGCTATTGTTAGTGATGGAGAAATGGCCAGACTGATGTTGGGCAACAAGGAGGAGGTGGGTAGTGGAGGAGGGCTCAGTCCTTGCAGGCTGGAATCAGGCTGTAAGTGGGTGTGAAGTGGTGATTGGGGAGGAGTGCTTGGGGAAGAGTCCTGTCTTTGCAGACTGTAGTCAGGCTGTAAGTAGGTGTGAAGTGGTGTTTGGGGAGGAGTGGTTGAGGGAGGGAGGGAAGGGGTACTGGGGTTATGTTTCTATCTATCGAACCTGCAGTAGAACTCGTTCAGGTTGTTGGTCAACTGGCGATTGTCCAAGGAGCGGGGGAGGTTTCCTTTTGTAGCTGGTGATTTCTTGCAAGCTCTTCCTCCTTCACTGAATCCCAGTGGCTGCCATGTGTACCGGCTATAAAAGGCAATTGTGCAGGCTATTTCAACAGCACCTTTCAAACCTGGGACTCTATGACCAGGAAGAACAAGGTCAGAATATGTTTCTAAATGGCATATCATCCTGACATAGAAGTGCATTGCTTTTTGTTTACAGAATATAGAGCAGCAGAAGAACAGGCTCTTCAATCCAGAATGTCTGTGCCGAATATGATGCCTAGATTTAATCTGCTTACACATAATTCTCATCCCTCCATATCCATGTGCCAATCCAAAAGTCTCTTAAATTCTACTATGCTATCTATCTCCATCACCATCCCTGGCAGTGCGTTTCAGGCACTCAGCACCCTCTGTGTAGAAAAATCCCTTGTCGTGCATATCTCATTTAAACTTTACCCCTCTTACCTTAAAGCTCTGCCCTCTAGCAATAGACATTTCCATCCTGTGAAAAAAATTGTGACTGTCTACCCTATCTGCTTCTTAGAATTTTATATACTTTTATCGCAATCCCCGGCATTCCAGGGAAAATAACCCTACTCTGTCCAACCTCTTATAGAGGTGTACAAAATCACGAGAGGAATAGATCAGATAGATGCACAGAGTCTCTTGCCTAGAGTAGGTGAATCAAGAACAAGGGGACATTGGTTTAAACTGATGGGGGAAAGATTTAATAGGAACCTGAGAGGTTATTTTTTTCACACAGAGGGTGGTGCGTGTATGGAACGAACTGCCGGAAGAAGTAGTTGAGGCAGGTAGTATTGCAATGTTTAAGAAACATTTGGACAGGTACATGGATAGGACAGGTTTAAAGGGATATGGGTCAAATGCAGATAGGTGGGACTATTACATCTGTTGGTCGGAATGGGCAAGTTGCGCCGAAGGACCTGTTTCCACACTATAACTAATGAATCTATGACTCGCCTTAGCTGATAACCCTTAATCCAAGCATCATTCTGGTTAATCTCCTCTGCACCCTTTCCAAAGCCTCCACGTCCTTCCTGTAATGGAGGGCCAGAACGTCACACTCCAAATTGCATGCAATACCCCAATTTAAATTCTGAAACTCTCCATCCAAAGGCGTTATGGAACAACCTACAAGAAGATTTCTCAGCCCCACCTCTTTGGGCATTTTAGGATAATCAATGTTGGCTTTAGTGTTGTGCACGTTCCAAACAAATGAGTAAGTACAGCTTGTAGGTGGTGTACACTGCTGTCCTGTCGTGCCGGAGGTGTCGTTCATGGGCGGCACGGTAGCGCAGCGGTAGAGTTGCTGCTTTACAGCGAATGCAGCGCCTGAGACTCAGGTTCGATCCTGACTACGGGTGCTGCACTGTAAGGAGTTTGTACGTTTTCCCCGTGACCTGCGTGGGTTTTCTCCGAGATCTTCGGTTTCCTCCCACACTCCAAAGACGTACAGGTATGTAGGTTAATTGGCTGGGTAAATGTAAAAATTGTCCCTAGTGGGTGTAGGATAGTGTTAATGTGCGGGGATCACTGGGCGGCACGGACATGGAGGGCCGAAAAGGCCTGTTTCCGGCTGTATATATATATGATATGATATGATATGATATGTTAACACAGTGAATGAGTCGCCAATCAAGAAGTTATTTTATCCTGGACGGTTTCAGGTTTCAAGAGTATTGTTAGAGCTGCTTTTGTTCAGGAAAGTAGTGAGCACACTCGTGACTTGCGTCTCCTGGACTGTGGAAAGGCTTTAGAGTTGAGGAATGAGTCATGGGTGCAGGGTGCCTAATCTTTCAACAGCTCTTGTGGCCACAGTATTTATCCGAACTAAATAGTATCTTGTTTTCTGGCTTATCATTAAAATTGCAGTACAAAATAACTTTTGAATATAAATGAGGTCACCACACTTCTGAGGTTTGATACTGTTTCTTCTTTACCACACGCTGAAGTGCTCGAAAACTGAATAGCTGAGGTGAAAACCATATCTTAAACCTCTGCCACTTAGTCAACTGTCTTCCAGATTACTTCTCGTTCACTTCTGTGAAAGTCATTTGCAATTAGAGCCAATCATCTCTGGGTTTAAAATGAAGTATAGCACATCAATTGAGATTTTTAAAAATCCACATTTTGTAATTCAATGAAATCACCTTGTGTTAATCAGCATTAAGCAGTGCTTGTGAGGGAAGATTAAATTATCTTCTGCTGCATTAATATCACAGCAGTGCATTCTGAAATAATTGCTTCTCAACCTACTCTTGATTCTGGGGTCCATCTTGAGGTCAGTAGCGAGGATGAGATTCAGCACTGCTTCAAGAGCTACTTTGCTTTTAAAATAATGCGGATTATTGATTAGAGCAATGGTTTATATTGAAGAAATAAAGCTTGAAAGAGCAATGTTTTGGAAATTTGATGAATTTGAGTTAAGGACACCCTCTTTAATTTAAAAATACAAACACACAGGATACAAGGTAGGAGTGTGAGGAGGCCAATCAATCCCCTCAGGCGGCCACTCGATCCCCTCAGGCATGCTTTGCTAAGGACAAACAGCAGGTCAGGCAGCATCTCTGGCGAACGTGGATGAACTGCTGAGTTACTC
Organism: Rhinoraja longicauda; assembly: GCF_053455715.1. Lineage (NCBI taxonomy): Eukaryota > Metazoa > Chordata > Chondrichthyes > Rajiformes > Arhynchobatidae > Rhinoraja > Rhinoraja longicauda. The sequence continues at coordinate 39,650,866 of NC_135963.1, read as the reverse complement.
CAGAACTTTGTGTACTGTTTTTTTTAAACCACCATCTGCAGTTCCTTGTTTCTACAATTTGCCCTGTCATTTAATATAATCATGGCTGATCTGCCCCAGATCTCAAATCATGTTAGTTCCACAAAGCCCTCAATTCGTTGAATTATCAAAAAAATATTTACCTGCTCCTCCTCTTAAATACTTTGTGATCCACACTCCACAATTCTCTGTGATTGAGAATTCCAGAGATATACCACCCTCTTCTATATGCTGTGATTTTAAATGATTGGTCCTCATTTTGCAACTGCTTCTTCATTTAAGACTCTGCCACTAGCACAAATGCCTCAGTGTTCACCCTGTCAATCCACTGTATGATTTTAAATGTTCGAATAAGATGGCCCCCCTTCCATCTCTAAAGTCTAAAAATCTAAAGTAGCCATTTGAGGCAAGCAAATCTCTCATCCAGAACTTGGCCTAACAGTTCACCTGTGGATTTGATCTAATGCTAGTTCATTGTTTTGCTTACTGTGGACTCACCAACATCCTTCTACAATTGTAAACATTCTCTTTTTAAATTCCACTCATTCAATTCAGGCCAAAGTGCCATTTGGAGACATGAGACGGCAAGTGCTTGAATCTGCTGCTTGTGGTACAAGCAGCATTCGTCGGGGTGGGGAGCAAGTAGGAAGGAATTGTCAATGTTTTCGGGATGAGACCCTGCATCAGTTTACGTGATTGTTGCTTCAAAACAAAAACAATTGAAATTTGTGGCACAAGAAGGGATCTAGAGATGGGACATAATAAAGTTACTCCCATTTGTCAGTTATCGGTCCTATTGCAAGGTCTTTATCTGAAATGTTGGCAGATCCTTTCCCTCTCTGCAGATGCTGCTCAACCCGCTGAGTGCCTCCAATGATTTATTTTTTGCTCCAATGTGACATTTGTCTTCCAAACCATTTTGATACAGCCAGCCAAGTGCTCACTTTCTGTTTTGATACTGTCAGTGTTCTTTGCTGTACAATAACAAATCAAATTCTCTCTCACCCTTGGCAGGATTCAGTGGGAAAGACTGTGAGGTAAACATTGATGACTGCCCTGACCATCAGTGTCACAATGGAGGCACCTGTGTGGATGGAGTGAACACCTACAACTGCCGATGCACACCTGAGTGGACAGGTATTTGGAGACATTTGGCTGCATTGACCTGAATTAAAAGAAAGGAGGAAGGTCAGATCAGGACACACTATAGTTAATGGGCTTGCCTTGTTTCTGCCAGCAGGTGGTTGAAATGTAACTGAAAATACCCTAAGTTAATTAACTCCGAAGAAGAGTCTCGACCCGAAACGTCACCCATTCCTTCTCTCCTGAGATGCTGCCTGACCCGCTGAGTTACTCCAGCATTTTGTGTCTACTTTTAATTAACTCTTGATATGGTTTAAGGAAATAATTTACTTTGAAAGTGTAATCTCTGTGCTGTTTGGCAGGAGCAAAGTCCCACTACATCATTGAGAGCTCCGGTCAGTTAAATCTATTCCTGATCGTGTAAGCTGAGAGAGGAATGTTGGACTGGACACAAAGAACTAGAAAATGAGCTGAGATTCCTGTTCCTGATCACTTTCAAGTGATGTCTGTTGGAAATGTACAGACAGGAACTTTGGATGAAAGCTTGGTTCTGCAAACTCTGCATTCCTGTTTGTGGGGGGAAATAAGCAACCAGAGGCACAGGAGGACTGATGTGGAGTCGATGGCTTTCTTGTAGTCCCTGGCGCTTGAAAAACAGTGCAAATCTCAGGAGTGAGAGAGGTTTGGACGATGTAAATGTTCTTTGCTAGAAAAGTTGCCTCAAAGACACACAGAAATTTCATGGCACACAAAGGGAGCGTTCTGGCCAGAAGTAGAGCATTTTAAAGCTACTCCCATTTCCCAGTTCATGTTCATTGTCTCAAGTTCATGGCTGTTCACATGCTCATCCAGGTAATTTTAAATGAGACGTCTGTTTTCTGTCTCAATCGATCTTCCCAGCAGTGACTTTCATTGTTTGGGGGACAACATATTTGCGTCTCAACCTTCCTTTTTAACTATTGCTTAAATCCATGATAACATTCCCCTGCCTCAGATAATCAACCCCACGACCCTTCCCATTGATACTAAATTCATTTATATTAAATCTAGTTTCAGTTTTTAATTCCAAATTACAGTTTATTCCTGGAAGTGCTTTCCTCTATAAGGTCACTCATGATACTTTTGACCTCAAGTTTAGAAATCTTTTTATTGGCCATTTGTGATCAGATATTAATTCTCCCAGTGAAACAAAAACAAAGTGCTGGAGGTACTCTGTGGGTCAGTCCGCCTCTGCGGTGGGAATGGACAGGCGATGGTTTGGGTCAGGACCCTTCTTCAAAACTGGAGTAGAGGGGAGATGGGTGCGAGAAAGTGGTAAGAGGTGGGCAAGGGCTAGCAAGTGAAGAGTGGGTCTAGATGAGAAGAGCTTAATTGGCAGATGAGTAAGGTGAGGGAGAGAAGGGTGAAGATGATCGCCAAATCAAGGTATGATGAGTGGAGAAGACAAAGGAGTTCAGATAGTGGATTTGGTAAGAAAGGAAAGTGAGGAGTGAAATGCAAAACCTCCAGGCAGGATGGTGGGTTAGTTGTGTAGGAAGAAATTGCAGATGCTAGTTTATACCGAAGACAGACAGAAAATGCTGGACTAACTCAGCTGGACGGCAGCATCTCTAGAGAAAAAGAACGGGTGACGTTTGGGTCGGAACCCTTCCTCAGACTGGGTTAGTTCCCAGCTCCGTTCGATATCAGTGATGATTAACTTTAGACAGGTAGGGCACTACACCTAAGTAAATCAAAGGCAAGGAGCATTGAAGGCCGAGTCCCTTTTGGGCCACAAATGTCTGGCTCTCAGTCGGTATTTCCTGTTCTGTGATTCAAACCAACAAGATGAACATTTTTGCTATCATTTGCTTCTTCAACTCTTCCTCCCCTATCTTTCCCCCACCCCTCAGTCGCCCTCTGTGTGTGCAGAAGGAAGTTGGTGACAGTCGTCAGGATGGAATGCTGCATGGATCTGAGGGGTGGTGGACTTGGATTGGAGGGGGAAGGGGGAGTTCAGTGTGAGAAATGTTTTAAATTAACTAGGCTAGCAGGATATTGGAGTTAATTGAAAGCAGAATGGGGGAATGCTCTGCGAACAAAGGAGTTTTTGGTTTTCGTCCATTTGGCAGTGACTATAGCTCTTCAGCTGGACTGCGTTCGGGGTAAGTGAGCAAAACTTGAGGTTGAGGAATCGATTTGGTCTAGTTCCAGTGATTTGGCTCCAGGGATTCAGAAGGTACTAATTTGTTTGCAGGTGGGTGGAGGAGGTGGGGAGTGGCTACAATTTGCATCTTCGTGCTGCTGCTGTTGTCAGCATTAATTTAAAATTAATGTATATTAAGACTGACTTCATGCATTGTCATTCACAAACATTATTACAGGCGTGTTGTGACAAGGCTGTGGCTTTCACTTGCTATTCACTTGTTGCCACCTGACAAACTTCCTACTGCAGCAACACTGACTTTCCCCCTTGCTTCACAGCTGCTACCACACGTCGCATTGCAAAGAATTATGTATAACATTGGACTCGTGCAGCACAGAAATAGGCCTTGTAGCCCACGTATCCTCCCAGACCATCAATCCTCCATCTATAGTAATCGCATCTTTCCTCTCACCTCTCACCTAACCACACAAGGAGTAATTTACAATAACCAATCGACCGACCAGCCAGCATGTCTTTGGCATATGGGAAAAACCCCATGGAGTCACAGGGAGAACATGCAAACTCCACACAGACAGCACCAAAGATCAGGATGGCACCCGAGTCCTTGAGTTGTAAGTTTAGTTTAGTTTGGAGATACTGCGCGGAAACGGGCCCTTTGGCCCGCCGAGCCCACGCTGACCAGCAAACCCCGCCCGCCAACACCATCCTACACACACTAGGGAAATTTACAATTTTACCAAGCCAATTATCCTACACACCTGTACATCTTTGGAGTGTGGGAGGAAACTGAACCTCCCAGGGAGAACATACAAACTCCACACAGACAGCGGAGAACATCAGACAACAGAACGTACAAACTCCACACAGTGAGGCAGCGGTGCAAACCACTAGGCTGCACTGCTTCATAGAATTTGGGAATTTTAACTGACAAATCTTTGTGTATTTGTGTCCCCAATGTATATCTCCTCTCGCCCCTTTTTTATCTTGGACCTAGCAGTAAAGACGTTCATCCTTTCTCTCTTCCCTGCTTATTGAGCGTTTCTTTAAATCCATTTTGTTAATCTCCACAGTCATTTAAAGTGGTAGTATGTACGGATTGTATGAACAGAAGCCGTTTGGAGTACATTGCTAAACTATTAATCCCTTCCACCGCTTAGGTCAGTTTTGTACAGAAGATGTGGACGAGTGTCAATTGCAGCCAAATGCCTGTCAGAATGGAGGGACCTGCTTCAACATCAACGGAGGCTATCACTGCGTCTGTGTCAATGGCTGGAGTGGAGACGACTGTAGTGAGAACATAGATGATTGTGCCGGTGCAACCTGCATGCATGGAGCCACCTGCCATGACCGAGTTGCATCCTTTGTATGTGAATGTCCTGTCGGCAAAGCTGGTAAGTATTCTCTCGGGATTCTGCAGCTCAAGTAAAGTTTCTAAATTTAGGGTACAATTAAGGTGGCCTTGAATAATGTTGGGGCAGAGAGACAGTGACGAAACTTTCACCACCTCTGGCTCGAGGTTTGGATTTGGTTTGCCTAAACCACTTGAATTTAGAACCCAATATATTGAGCCAAAGGCCTTTCTAGTTTCCTGTTCTGATAGTGGGTTCTGCCTTGAGTCAGCGGTGGCAGATTTGGTTCTTGGTATTGGCTTGGTCTGTCAACTGCGTCCTAAAATTAGAGCACTAATTATAGACTTCAAAGAGGAGAGAAGTGCACAAGTCTTTAAACAGCACACGTTGCTCTTTAAATTACGGTTAGATTCCGCAGGATAGTCCCTCTATCCTATGGGGTATGGGGAGAGGGCAGGAACGGGGTACTGATTGTGAATGATCAGCCATGATCACATTGAATGGCGGTGCTGGCTCGAAGGCCGAATGGCCTACTCCTGCACCTTTTGTCTATTGTCCCTCGTTAACTTAGCGTCTTTCACTGTCCAGTGCAGCCTTGCACCATGCAACAAAGTGAATGTTAGATAAAAATTATTGTAAAAATCAAATAAATCTTCCACAGAAAGTGTGATTGAGTGGTGATGGCTAAAGTGAAATCTCTATAAGATTAATTGCCATGTGCATACAACGTGGAGTGGGCTTGAATATGTTTTTGATGTTGGTCACGTTATCACTATCTTGAATGATACTGATCATCTGTGAAGACATCTAGTTTAAGACTTTATTCTCTTGCCAGGAGGTGATGTTCATGATCTCTCCATTGAACAACTGACAATGACTACTGGGTACGATGCCCTTTTTTTTTTTGCTGCCAAAAACGTTTTGCTAATTATTGTGATTATTCTCCCCCCAAAAATGTGCATTTTGTCCCTTGTTTCCTTATTTTTTAAAAAGAAAATCTATTTTGTTTCATTCTTATGCTTTGACGTAACTAATATTACTAAACTGAATATTTCCTGTTTGTTCCTTAAATATATGTTTTAATTTATCTCAAAAAGTACTTTCATTTCATTATTCTGGGTGGTTTCAAATCTTATGTCTAAAAATGGAAATAAAGTGCAGATCCATGGCTTTGCAAGGCTGTTTGCACTGAAGTGAAATAAATCAGCCAAATGAATCTATATGTTCAGTTATTTAAGATGTTTAATTTCACCTAGGGTCACCTCTGAGCAAGAGCAACTACAATATCTTTGCTTGATACTTCTCCAAACAATTGCAACAGTGATTTCCATGTTATGAGAGCTCCTGTATCTTTGTGAAAGCTGGGGTTGCTCACAGACCTGTTTGGGTGCTTCCCCAACCACCTCCCTCCAACCGCCTCTCCCCCCCATTCCTTTCCTTCCTCACTGTGCTTGACCTGACCTTGCTCCTTCTCCCTCCCCCCCCCCCCCCCCCCCAGCTCTTGCACCCTCCTAGCACAATGATTTCTTTATTGTCACGTGTACCGGGTAGAGTGAAATGCATTTTTTGCACACAGCGCTGCAAGACTATCCCTGTCAACCCTCCGGTTAGTACAGAATGTACTAACAGCACAGAGTCCATATGCCAGAGGCACTATTTTGGCGCCATTACATAGTCCGAACAGCAGCTCACTACATGAGCCCATTGCGGTCTCCATTTCCGTCAAGAGCCCATTGTTGTCTCCATTTCCGTCTTCCCGCAAACCAATGTCCCTCCTTGCGCGGCCCTCTTCAGCTCTTGTTTCCTGGGGGTGCCTCCCGTAGCCGGCCTCGAGGGCACAGAAGGTAAGACTTACCAGACTGGCCTTTCCTCTCCAGGGGAGTTCTTGGTTTCACAGCGGGCGATCCAGGGTTGCAGTTGGAACACAACTGCAGCTCACAGGGCCCCCGGGTCAAGTCCCTGGCTGCTGTAGGGCCTCGCAGGCACAAGCCCCACCAGTTACCCCTTCACTCTGCTCAACCCTGACGACTCCATCGCATTTCCTGGCCCCTGTGCTCATTACCCAAAATAACATTCTTGTATGCCTCCATCCCTTCATTCCACACAATATACACGGTGCTGAAATGTTGAACTGGAATCAGCACTTAGATAGTCAAAAACAGCTGAATCAGTGGTTGTTTGTGAGCAATAGTTAACAATGTAATTACAATGCACTTTCCTTGCTTGCTATTTGGAAAAACATAGATTGAACAATAATTGTGTTGCTTCTAACTGCAGACAAGATAAGAGTGTTCCAAATGTAGATGGCCCATGAGAAAGCCATGAGATGGCCGATGTGTTGCCTCCATGGTGCTCAGCAATTATCCTAATAGTTGCAAAAGATACGGAACAACCTTGTAGCTCTTGTTTAGTTTTAGTTTAGAGATACAGCATGGGGACAGGCCCTTTGGCCCAACTAGTTTGCACTGCCGAGCGATCTCCACACACTAACTCTATCGCTAGGGCCAATGGGCTTACAAACCTGTACTTCTTTGGAGGGAGGGATGATACCGGAGCACCGGAGAAAACCTATGCAGGTTCTTAGTGGATAACATTTTTGATAATGTACTCATAACTCAGTGCAGTGATTTGGAAATCTTCCGAAGCCTGTTTTAAATTATTTTTTTTAGATAAAATGTGGAAAGGGAAGCTACATTATTTCAGTTAAAAAAATTAAAATATCCACTTTGTGCACCCAGATTCAGTGACATAGTGGTGTATTTCACGGGGATGCATGTGCAGTGGTAAGGGAAAGTTATTGTTCAAGGAACTATCTGTTTATTAGGCTCTTGTACTCTAACTTTAAGCATATAATGTTAATTTGCAAAAAGGATCTTCAAAGGCTTGATGAAATGCTGAATTAGGGGCAGAATTTATTAACAACTGATTTTTTTTCAAAATCTGGTGCAATTCTGAATATATTTTATAATTGGCCTTCTGTGTAAATCTTAGTGTTCAGTTGACAGTGTGACTGATCATTCCCTGGTGCTGAACACTTGGCGGCAACGTTTTGTTGCTCCACAAGCCAGTATTGTCCATTGTTCTGCACATGTGTGGCTATCTAAGATAAATCATTGCTGATCTGCTTTGCTGAGAAGGAAACCATGCATTTTTGTTAGGTTCTTGAAATTAATTCTGTTCTTTTCTCCAAGCGGCAACGTATTCATGCAACACCGTTTTAATGTAACAAAAACACCCCTAACTGCATCACTTGACTTAGATGAGCCAGATTATTGATGTTGAACTTCATAAGGGCAGCGGTAGAGTTGCTGCCTTACAGCGTTTACAGTGCCAGAGACCCAGATTCGATCCTGGCTATGGGTGCTTCTCTGTACGGAGTTTGTACGTTCTCCCCATGATCTGCATGGGTTTTCTCCGAGGACTTCGGTTTCCTCCCACACTCCAAAGACATACAGGTTTGTAGGTTAATTGGCTTGGTATAAATGTAAAAATTGACCCTAGTGTAGGGTAGTGTTAATGTGTGGGGATTGCTGGTCTGTGCGGATGGGCCTGTTTCCGCCTTGTTTCTCTAAACTAAACTAAACTAAACAATATATTAATGTAGATGATCAGAAGCTTGGAGGAAGGGAAAGTGTTCCTAGCAGGAAAGAGAGCTAGAGAGGCAGGAAGGTTTAAGAAGGGAATTTAGAGAGCTACCGACCTTGGTGCTAGACACAGCAAGACAATCCATTGCTGGAATGATTGAGTTTAGCAATGACCCACAACACAGACTGTGAGGAGGGCAGATTCGCTGAAGATGAAAGAAGATGCTCATGAGGGAGTTTAAGCGCAGGGTGGAGAATTTTAATAGTGAATCCCTTGTTTGCTGTCAGGCAACTTAGCTCCGTGGTAGTGGGGGTATGGGTGAACAGGGCTTGGTGAGTGCCAGTACATGAGTTACAGTATTTTGAATTATCCAAAGTCTCTTGAATAGACTCAGCAGGGCTAGCAAGGAATGCCGCCAAATCCAAATGTAACAAAAGCACAAGTTAGTGCTTGAGCAAAAGTTGAAATAAGGCAGATAGTAGACACAAAATGCTGGAGTACCTTAGCGGACCAGGCAGCATCTCTGGAGAAAAGGAACAGGTGACATTTCAGATCGAAACCAGACTGAGAGTCGAGAAGAAAACTAGGAAATCAAGGAAAGGTGGAGCCCACAGTGGTCCATTGTTGGCTAGGGGAGAGGTGATAATGAAGGGATACAGAAATGTGAACAGTGGAACTTGCAGGACGACTAGGGTGAGGGAGGGGCGGAAAGAGAGGGAATGCAGGGGTTACTTGATATTAGAGAAATCAATATTCATACCACTGGGTTGTAAGCTGCCCAAGCAGAATATGAGGTGCTGTTCCTCCAATTAGCATGTGGCCCAGGACAGAATAGTCAATATGGGAATGGGAAGTGGAGTGAAAACATTCGGCAACCAGGAGATCATGTAGGCCAAGACAGACGGAGCATAGGTGTTCAGTGTTCAATTATCTTCAGTGTAAACCAGCATCAGCTGTTCCTTCCTACACAATGAAATAAGGCAGAGGTGGAGTTGGCCAGTTGTAGGAGGTCAAGTTAAAGTATGTTAATGGTGCAGGTGTGAAGCTCTGTTCAATTGTGACAACAAGCTTGTGAACTCTCCGGTTCAATTTGAGAAGTAATACATCTTGATTTGGTGGCAGGGGAATTCCAGATGTTGGCGTTGGCCTTTGGTATCTGCAGAGGAAATCTCTGCTCATCTAGTGCTAGATTTCAGTTTGACAATGTACAGGTGGTGAAGGGGTAGAGAAGGTAATGGGGAAGCAAACCTCCATGCTTGTCAGTCCTCCTGTGATAAGGGATAATATTTGTCGCGAGGAAGGAGCATGCTGGGAGGGACCACGGACGAATCCTGGGGATCATAAGGTGAAAGTGGGGTTTGGGAACACCGGTGATTACAGGTTTGATTGGCTAAATAAAATGAACCTGGTGCGAGTTCCCATACAGCGAATGATGGTGCCGAGATTCTGGTGTATGATAGTGTGATCAACTCTGTCAATACAAACAGCCAGGTGAAGGAGTTGAATGCTTGCCCCCACCACAAGGTGACTTATTGACTTACCAATGAGATCTGTTTTACAGTCCTATGTTTCAACAATGGTTGCTGTCAAGTTTAACACAAATTAGTTACTTCTCTTTTTGTGTTTGATATCACTGACCTCATTCTGGTATCTGTCTGGGAAGAACACATGAAGGGGCTTTGAGTAACAACTGTTGTATCCTGGTGATTCTGTTCTTTCCACTGTCTCATTCAGTTCCCGCAGCTGGGCTCTGTCATTCCTTCCTGCTGCTTCTCTTCACTTTGCCAGAGCTGTGTTTGCACTCACTTTAACAGCTAAACAAAAGATATTAAAGAGAACTGAAAATGCCATGGAATGAAAATTGAATTGTTTCTTAGAATTGCACATGCAGCCAATGTAAGCCACTTGTTTTTTTATCGTGGTTATAAATCAAACAAAAAATAATTTTTGCATTGAAATCTTTCATGATAGCACAGAGACCATTGCTGTGTGCTTAGCACCATCTGATCAAGACGCTGAAGACAGTTACTACTTATATTCGGGTAGTATCTTCTCAATAAATCGTCGAAAAATACTTTGAGAATATTTAAGAAATTTCAGCTGCTGAAAGTCTAAACTGAAAAAGAATGCTGGAAACACCAGCAGGTCAGGCCACATCTGTGGAAAGAGAAGCAGTCAGCGTTTCAGGTTAAGAACCTTTCCTTCTGACTGAGGGTCTTCAACATGAAATAGAGAACTGTTTCTCTTCCCCAATCCCCCTCCCAGCCACCCCATGGAGAGCCTCAAGGGTGCTGAAGATTCCTGACAGCATGTTTACCAGCAAGTTTATCTGCTCTTTTGGTTACGGGTTTTCTGAAGGACCTCTCCCCTCAGAGAAGAATTCCAAAAAATTATCTACGTGTAGGGATACTTGAAAGAGGCAATTATTTTTGTCGGCAGTCAAGTGCATGATGTCTTATGAGGACCCTCAATTCTCTCACATTGAACCATAATTGGAAGTGCATGATGTTGGTTAACTCTTAATTTAAAAAAAAAAAAGTAATTTTGCTTTTTCTCTGCCCTCCTAAAACCTGTGCCTCACTCTATTTGTAATCCTCAATACTTGATAATATTGAATCTTTGTATGCAGTTGCGTGCTCGTTAGTAGGAGTGGTGGACCACAGTTGGTTTGCTCCCCTTCCTATCTGAAATGCATTCAGTATCATGACCACAAGGTATGAGTTGAAATGGGCGACATTTTTAATTCCCTCTTCTGACACTAATGGTGGAGAGGGTAAAATTGTGCCAGACGGTGTTTAGAGCAGGTCGTCAACTGGAATCCTCTTGAGTGGCTTGAAGTGATATGTTATGGAGTGGGGAAAGAAAAGGATGGTTACAGGGAGTATTCATAATGCTGTAAGTTCTATTGCTCTCTCCACCAGGCCCCTACCCAAAATTGGGGAAGTGGTAAGTGTTCTTGTGTTTTTGTGTGCATTGTTGGATAATAAATGGTTCTTTATTTTTAGGTATATTCTGTCAGGTGGACGACGCGTGTGTCAGCAACCCTTGTCATGAAGGAGCCACATGTGAAACCAACCCTCTCAAGAGCAGCTTCTTTTGTAGTTGCCCCCTTGGTTACAGGGGGACTGTCTGTGATGAGGACATCAATGAATGTTCCCTAGGTAAGCTGTTACATCTTTACCTTGTTACGTAAGTAATTATGTCCTGTAGATGATCAATTAAGGTAGTTTTGTATTAATTCATTCTTGGAGTATGGATATTGCATGTAAGTTTGCCATTTAGTCTTTACCCCTCACCCAACTTGAAATAGTGTAGTTAAGATAGACACAAAGTGCTGGAGTTACTGAGTGGGTCAGGCAGCATCTCTGGAGAAAACAGATCGGTGATGTTTTGGTTCAGGACCCTTCTTAGGATCATTTTTATCCAGAGATGCTGCCTGACCCATTGAGATAGTGTGTAGGAAAATAACTGCAGATGCTGGTGCAAATCGAAGGTATCACAAAATTCTGGAGTAACTCAGCAGGTCAGGCAGCATCTAGGAGAGAAGGAATGGGTGACGTTTTGGGTCGAGACCCTTCTTCACATTGAGATAGTGTGGTGAGCTATTGCCTTGAACTCCTGAAGTTGAATGACAAAAATACATCTACATGGAAACTAAGAAAGAACTCTTGGATTATGATCCAGAGATGGCGGTGGAACCTATGAATGATGTTTCCATGTTGGCCTCTCTATGTGGCAAGATGTGTCCCAAGATGATAGCACCCAAGATGATTGAACATAAACTCCCTCAAAAAAAAGAGAGAGAGAGAGAGAGAGAGAGAGAGAGAGAGAGAATAAGAGAGAGAGAGAGAATAAGAGAGAGAGAGAGAGAGAATAAGAGAGAGAGAGAGAGAGAGAATAAGAGAGAGAGAATAAGAGAGAGAGAGAGAATAAGAATAAAATCCCTATTGCAATCGTCCATTGCCAAGAGTAACAGAAAGGGCTTTATTTTACTGTCCAGTTTCCAGGTCTAAGTTGGCCAGTAACAGATTATGCTGAGGTTGGAGGGGTGGCAGGCAGGGGGGAGATGGAAGAGTCGCACCACTATGATTGAGAGCAGTTCTATTTACTTAATGATCTGTTGCCAGTCACTTCAGGTCCTTTAAGGAAAGGGTTCAGCCCTCTGCAGGTGGGACCTTCCATTTTGTTTTGTGATCTCCTTGCCTCAACGTGCAATGGTACTCTTGTTCCAAACAAGATTTCCTGCATTGGAAGGATAATCTGTGGAATCTCTGTTATACTCAAGGGAATATGGTCCATTTTTGGTGGTGTTGATGTTGAGATGGTTTAAATAAGCGAGCACACTAACCTTCAAAAAGGAAGTGTGTGATCTGGTGGGAGTGAGGCAAAGGATGGAGTAATGTGTGGAAGACGATGCATTTGGCACCATTCATTGTTGCTGCTGCTAAAGACATGTTAAGTAATCTTATTTATGGTCTTCCTGCTTGTAGGGGGAAATCCCTGTGAACACGGAGGGAAGTGTGTAAACACCAAGGGTTCCTTCCGCTGCGAATGCGCTGTGGGCTACACAGGACCACGCTGTGAAATGGACATCAACGAGTGCCTTGCTATGCCCTGCCAGAACGATGCCACCTGTTTGGATCAGATCGGTGAATTCAAGTGCATTTGTATGCCAGGTGAGGATTACAGAGCAGACATGTGCAATCCTGCTCTATGTCACACAGCGTGGAAACAGGCCCATCGACCCAACCTACCCACACCGACCAACATATCCCATCTACACTAGTCCAACCTGCCTGCGTTTGGTCTATATCCCTATCCTATCCATGTGCCTGTCTAGATTTTTCTTAAGTGTTGCGATAATGATCCAATTTTCTTCTCCTTGCATTCCCATCAACTCTCCCAAGATTGTAACACTCACCTTCACACCAGAAATTGAATTACCAAATACCTTGCCAACGCACACATCCTACGGGATGTGGGAGTAAACCGGAGCACCCGAAGGGGAATCTCGCGCGGTCCGCACTGGAGATCAGGATTGAACCTGCTATGAAGCAAGGGTTCCATCTGCTGCCCATTGTGCTCTCCTGATAATTGAACAACTCCAACCACACCTCAATGAATACACCCTGATGTAAAGACAACTCCCAATGTAAATAAACAAAACAGATCAAATAGAAAGCCAGTTTATGGGTCGGTGTAATTACAGTTCTGCTTTGTTTAAAAAGTTTAAAACTATTTTAATAGTAACGAGGCTAATGGTTAGCATTTCATTAGGTAAACTTTGAATATAAAAATGGACGGACTCGACTGCAATATGTTTAAATCTGTGCTGCATGTGAAATTAATTGGTATCTTAAATAAATAGCTATCAGTCATAAATTGCCATCATTCAGTGGAAACTTGCAGCTGTATCAGATTGCAATGTTGTCAGTCCTGTATGCAGATTACCATAGAGAGGCCAAGTCTGCCTGCATTTTGTTCCCATCACAGATTGAAGTACAATTTGGGCTTTTAATGGTGCAGGGATTCTGCACATTGGAGCCGTTTGACCTCTTGGTCTTGGTCTGTGTGTACAGAAATATCAGGTTTTGGCATGATGTCCCAATCCATCTGAGGCTTCTTGGGGTAATATTCTTATGTCCAAGAAATGTTTGTATCACCAGTGAACATGAAGGCTTTCTGAACAGTGGGCCATTTATGGAAATAATTAAAAAAATTCCCACTGTTATCTGCTTCTAACCAATGGCGCCACACAGTGGCAGGACATGGGTTTGTTCCTATCGCTGCCAAATAGCCAATTGTCTGCTCCACATTGGAAAGGAACTCTGTGATCTTGTTTAACAAACTGAATGATCCGTTCTACTTATTATTAAAATAACTTCAGCTCCCCCAATGCTGCTATGGATAGCAGACCCAGATATTGTGCTCCAGTTTCTGGAATTGGATTGAACCAACAACCTTATGACCAAGGCTGACATGCTACCAACAAACCATACTAACATCGTTTGGTGAAGAATGATGTAAAGGATGAATGAAAATAGCATAGCTTACTTCTCCTCTGGAGCAATTAAGATGAGAATTATAACTACAATTCTGGAAATACTCAGCAGGTTAGGCAGCACTTGCACAGAGACAAACAGTTAATGTTTCTAGTCCAGCACTCTTCATCAGGCCACGTTTTTGATTTTAATTAATTCCTAAATGTTGGACACTGCACTGTCTGTTGATATGTATGCTTGCATAGTTCTAGCATAGTTCTCACCATGCCTTGTTATGTTGATACCAGGCTTTGTGGGAGTATACTGCGAAACAAATATTGATGAGTGTGAAAGCCAGCCATGCCTCAACAATGGTGTATGCAAGGACGAGGTGAACAGATTTGCTTGCAAGTGCCCTCCAGGTGAGTAGAATCCTTCATGTGCAGAGAACTAATATCTTACAGCAGGGCAAGGGAAGCATTTTAGATGCTTGTTGCTGAGCATATACTTGTCTGTAACTCGGCTGTTCTGAATGAGAGCCTGAACCCCATTCCCCTCCATTACTGAATGATTTATTTTGTTTGGAGTTACTGGCGGCACGGTGGCGCAGTGGTGGAGTTGCTGCCTTACAGCACCAGAGACCCGGGTTCAATCCTGACTACGGGTGATGTCTGTGCAGAGTTTGCACATTCTCCCTGTGACCGCACGGGTTTTCTCCCAAATTCCAAATTCCTCCCAAATTCGAAACACGTGTGGGTTTACAGAATAATTGGCTTCTGTAAATTGTCCCTAATGTGTGGTATAGAACTAGCGTACGGATGATCATTGGTTGGCCTGGACTCAGTGGGGCTGAAGGGCCTGTGTCCACACTGTATCTCTGAAGTAAACAAGCTAAACTAAACCCAGTCTTTTGGGTTCCATATGGGAATTGGATGATTGTTCCTCTTGCATATGGCCAGTTTACAAGTAAATTGCCAGGCCTGCCCATTCATACACGTGCCAGTATTTGCCATCTTACAATTTTGGAAAAGTACAGAGGAATTGGAAACACAAGCAGAGAATGCATTCCGAAAAGGGGGGGAGGTAGGATGGCTGGTGTGGTTTCCCCAGCTAGAAATTATAAATCTTTGCCTGTTCGTGGAGACGTAATCATCTAGAATGGACATGAAGGTGGCAGAGAGATTTGCTGCTCAGTGGCTCCCCTGTGTTTTCATTGAAACAATCGTAACCTTGCGCTGGAATTTAAGACAAAACATAGTTAGAGATTTTGCAGCAAGAAGTGCACGTCACCTGCCTCATTCATGCCCACCGGGATGGTGCTGTTCTTTAATGTGAGCTTTGCTCCTTGGAACCATGTCATTTCTCTGACAGTAACTAATAATAAATTATTCAGACAGGGGATTTGGACAGTCCTCTGACAATAGGCCGGAGCCCTTTCATAACAGGCAATGTTGTCTGACACCGGCGCATATTTTTAATGAAAGCAATCCGTAGCCCTCGTGGTGGCTGACTGCTTCTGACAGGGCCCATTCTGCTCAGTTAATCCATCAGTGTTGCTGGAGAAGGCAGGCAGGCAGCAGAGCAGAGGAGCTCTGTCTGTTCTGCATACCAATGGCATAGCAGCCTCATTGTGGAGAGTGAGGAAAGCTGCAGAGGCCACTTCAGAAGAACACAATCAGAGTACTGTTTCCCGCTGAAGGACAACAGCATTGGTTGGACTTTTCTCCCCTTTGCTATCCTCACCACTCAGCAGGAAAAAAAATAATGTACTCATTCCCGGGCTCGTTGTGAGACAAGGCCAGGTTCTGTGAGCTCTAAGCTGCTCCCTTGTAAACGATCACTACCCAGAAACGATCAGTGCCCATGACTGTATCGCAGCTGTGGTGTATCGGAATGTGGGAGGGATCAGGAGTGGGAAAGAATCGGAGAGATTTAGATATGGCTGGGGCCTGGGGTGGCCATGGGAGTTGGGTGAGGGGAGGAGCGGAGTCTCGATCGTAGAAAAGGACAGGTTGGTGCTGATTTCGGATTGCTGGAGGAAATTAGGCGCGGCCTTTGAATAGAAATGTAAAAAAGATGGTCTCTTCCTGCAACAAGATTCTTTTTTTAAATGTTTTTTGGCAGCATCTGTTTGGTTGTCCTGGTTTTGGAATTAGAATTAAAATGTTTCAGGGCACCATAGACCAGAATAGTGCAGAACATGCCGGAAATGCTCAGCAGGTCAGGCAGCATCTCTGCAGAGGGAACCGAGTTTATGTCTTCAGGTGATAAACTTCAAAACAAATATCAGTAAACATAGGAATGTATACATCCTCCTCACTAATCCTCCAGAAGGACACGTCTCTGTCTCTCTCTGTCTCTGTCTCTGTGTCTCTCCTGTTGTCAGACCATGCAGCAGTTAATGGGATATTTTTTCTGCCCTTCTGCAGATTTTATCAATATTATTTATGTGATCAAAGGTCTTAATTATAAAAGGTATCCATTACTGCACAGTATCTGGTTCAGTGCTTGTGCATTCTCCATTCAAGCGACTGCCGTGTGTGTCAAGGCATTCATTTAAATCGAGATCCCCTGATGATAGGCGAGAATGATTTGTGTTCTTTTGGGAAGGAAACCATGTTATATCACGGACAGAATTGTTCTGTCTGGGTGATTTATCAGTTGTACTTGAAGGTAATTTGCTAATATGTTACGCCACAGTGGTTTAGATTATATTTCACAATTTGAATCACATGCATCTATTTACAGGAATATACGTATGTCCACATGCAATTGCATATTTAGCTAAATATATGTATTGAGTCATAAAGCATGGAAACTGGCCCTTCGGCCCAACACCATGCTGAGACCTAAATGCCCATCTACACTAGTCCCATTTCCCTGTGTTTGAGCCATATCTCTCTGAAACTTTCCTATCCATGTACCTGTCCAAACGTATTTCAAATGCAGTTATTTATTATTGTACTTGCCTCAACCACTTCCTCTGTCAATTCATTCCACATTATGCACATGAGGAATGCCTCGGGTTTCTATTAATTCTTTCCCCTCTCATCTTAAATCTATGCCATCCTGTTCTTGAGTCACCAACTCACGGGGGAAGGGAGAGCAGGGAAAGGTCTGTTTGTGCATTCACCCTGTGTAAGCCTCTCATGATTTTATACACCTCTAAGATCATCCATCAGTCTCCTACATTTTAATGCAAGCCTCTTATAAGACTATTTTTCCCGTTTGGTATTTTCATACACCCCGCTCCCACAAGTATAATTTTATTTTGGCTGTGCTCATTTGTGAGAGTGAGTGTGTAAGGATGGTTTCATTTTAGCAGCAAAGGGCCTTTTCAAATTCTCACCACAGCAGATTTGGCTTGCAATTTCCTGAAGATTGTTGGAGAAATAATTCCTCAAGTATATGGCCATTCTCTTTACAATTTAGCACCTGCTCTGTTTTAATGAATGGTGTTTGACACCCATTGAGCAAACAATTGATCCTCAAAATTCCAAGTGATGCCAATGGCATCGTGAATCAATAGTCAAGTGGGCAAATGGTCAGTCAGCTCCAAGGTCTTCCCAAATCTTTTCTACATCAATGAAGTTGAAAGAAAATATTTCCTGTTTATCTTTTCTTTTCTCCCCTAGGAAAAATGTGGGAGCTTCTCCAAATATCAGTGTATGACTGATTAGCCTCACCTTTGCTGTCAAAAGGTGAGGCATTGATGCAAAATGCATGTTAGGCTACCTTTGATGGCCATGCAGCCAAACCTGGCAGAGAGTTGGAAATCTGTGGAATTCTCTGCCTCAGAAGGCAGTGAAGGCCAATTCTCTGGATGCTTTCAAGAGAGAGCGAGATAGAGCTCTTAAAGATGGAGTCAGGGGATATGGGGAGAAGGCAGGAACGGGGTACTGATTGTGAATGATCAGCCATGATCACATTGAATGGCGGTGCTGGCTCGAAAGGCCGAATGGCCTACTCCTGCACCTATTGTCTATTGTCTAATTCGAGCCTTGAACCTTTCCAATTATGGTTTGTGTATCATTTACAAAATCTTCCAGCCCATATGGTCCTGATTACAAATCTGCTGCCAGTTGGGTTTGGATCACTTCAATACTAGGATCGGTTCAAATCCAAATTAAAATATTTCTAAAATGAATTAAGATTAAAACATCTGCAGTCCAACTTCGCCAGAGGACTTGTTTGGAGTTTGCAACGGGATAGAGAGGAAGCAAGTAATAATAGTAATTATAGGAGATTCATGAATTTGTGAGATGTAGTGGAGGGTTAGAACAGAACAAATATAATTGGTGTCTTTGAAATTGGAGTGTGACATACATATTTCAGCCAGAAACATAAGACATTTCTCTATTTGCTTTGGGTGTTCCACTGAAAATTGAGGTCTTAAGAAGCAGCAGGCAAATTTAATATTATAAAGATTTGTGTAATTAATCTGCCTTACAATTCAAGATTGTAATTAAGCTAACAGCTACACTCAATGTTTGTAGTTATTCCACATTCGTAATGCTTAATGAAGGTTTTTATTGAAAATTCAAAAGAATGAAATCCTATTTACAGTTCCAAGTACTTCCATATCTCTGTGGCACGACAATATTAATTATTAATTAATAAATGTTTGACTTATTTGGGAATCTGCCATTAGGTAAGATAATTGACATATGTTGATTCAATGGGAAAATGAGAGCATAACTGTTTGATACATCAATGCACCAGGTGATAGACTCAAAATGCTGGAGTAACTCAGTGGGTCAGGCAGCTTCTCTGGAGGAAAGGAATAGGTGACGTTAAAACTTTTGGGTCGAGATTCTGGTCTAATGAAGGGTCTTAACACGAAATGTCACCTATTCCTTTCCCCAGAAAAGCTGCCTGACCCACTGTGTTACTCCGGCTTTTTGGTGTAAACCAGCATCTGCAGTTCCTTCTTACACAATGTACCAGTTGATACTGTGATGGCTGTATTAATATGCAAGGGACTAAACCCATTTTTACTGACTTTGGATGGATTTGTGAAATCCCAACAGATTGAAAACTTTAATTCTTTCGGTGCAGAATCCAGAGGGAATAAATCCTTCCTGCTACCATTCATTTTGCAGAATTCCAGGAGATCATACCGTTTCCTCTTTATGCTGGAATAAAATTCAAAGGGAGCAGGCTTCTTTCCAAGTAGTTTGAAACGTGAACATGTCCTTTTCCCATTGACTCTTGATAAAAATTTGTGATACGTTAAACACCATACTATTTCAGAAACATAAATATTTATAAATTAATAGTCCACTGTTTATTATCTGAAACTCTTAAAAAAAAATTTTTTTAAGTTATTACTTAAATGGGTTAAAAGTCTGCCAGACTGCTTAGGAATCAGCACAAATGTATTGTCAATCAAACGCTCGTCAATCCAACTTGTCGAGCAATTTATCCGGGTATAGTTAGAACACAGAAAGCAACTTCGACAATGTGCATTTGTGTCTCCTTTCACCTGGAATGCAGTGCACATTTCCACTCTACACCGCAGAGAATGGAACAAACATGCAACGCTGTGGGCCGTTGCTCGATCTTGGCTGTTTAAACATCTAATTTGGGGGAGTTTGCAAAAGGGTAATAACGATTTTATTAAGGTGCAGTCCTTATTTGGAAAGGAGCTTAGATGCAATCCTGTGATAATGACACCATCCTTCTCTGAAAGTTCTCCCGAGATTCCTGGAGGCTTCCAAGCAGTTCTGTTGTTTAGTGCACAAAGCAGCAGGATTCCAAGGCACACTCTGCTGTTGCCAGGCAGCCAGTCACACTCAATGTACCACTCGGATCACAGCCAGGTCCTTGTGCCCCAGGAGCAATCCACCTCCATCCTTTGTTTCCTGCTGTTGGCAACAGTTTGTCTGACAGTGAGCTTCCCTCACACTCGAGTAAGACTGAAGATTCCTCTGCCCACCATCAATGTTGTTGAGATGTAACTTTTATAGACTTGGGAGATGCACGAGACACTACATGTGTGTGGTGGGGACAGGGTGGCAATGGAGAATGAAGAATGAACCCATTTCACACACTCTTCCCCACAACTTTCTCTTATGTTTCATATCCCTACGTAGTCTTGCTCCATCTGGATGAATGATGAGTATTTCATTTCAGCTACTAATAATTTAATTTTCATGATTAATATTGTTAAGAAATATTGTTTTCACCTATTTTTATTATTTCCAAAACTAAAAGCACATAATCAGAGCCACTCTGTATCTTCCCCATTAGCTTCACTTTCACTTGCTACTTTCTTATTTCTTGGCATCGTTATGCGGCAATGAAGATTTTTTTTTCCAGTTGTTTTCGCTCAATGGCTTTATGAAAAGCAAATTATTGCCGTTGCTAGAAATCTGAATTTAAAACCAAGTGCTGGAAATGCACAGCATGTCGGGCACCATCTGCGGAGGGGGAGGGAGAAAAGCAGTTAATGATTCAGTCAAATTTCCTTCCTCAGAACTGAAGAAATTGAGAACACAAAAGACTGGTGGCTTTCATATTGCGCAGTAGATAAATGCAAACCAGGGCATCTTGCAAGCACCTTTTTGTTTGTGATGGAAGGTATAGAGAGGAGTATTGCTATGCCAACTCGCGTTGCCTGCTGGCATGTCCTTGCTCCATTTTTATGTGTAGCTGCATTGCATTGCACCATTGCTCCAGGCTGGCAACTAGAGGTTTCCCTGATTAATTTGGATACAGGATGTGGCTTCAGCTCTCGGTGAAAACTGAAAAGGTTTATCATCATAAAGGCATATTTCACTCAGTTTAATCAGTGACTTGGAATGGCAGCAGGCAGATAGCTCATGGAGACTTTATATGAGCATTTAAAGTAACCTTTCACCAGATCATAATGTTCAAGGCCGAATGGATAGTATAATGCATTGAGTCCTTTCTGTCACTTTTGTGGAACTGGTTAATGGACCGTTAGTGGAAAGGGAAGGGAAAGGGAGGTTGTAGCAGCAGCTTTGTCCTTCCCAATAAAGTCCTTAAGCTTACCGTTGACGAAGGAGGGGAGCGATGGTTCTTGACACAAATAACAACAACTGCACGACGTTGCAGTTAATTAGTCGTTTATTAGTCTACTAAGACCCTATTATCTTAGCAGCTCTTGGTGTCACACTGAAGCATTACGTCAGTGCTGGGCACATTATACTCAAAATTCTAACCCATGGCTCCTCCCATGGCTCCTCCGTCCAAAAACGTAAGACTAGTATTATCTCACGACAATCCCCTGGTGTCCAAAAATAATACAGCAGGATACAAAGAATATAATAATATGCTAAGATAGCTAATAAACACAAAATGGCTCCTACAGAGGTGTTTGTTGAAGTTACCTAAAATTGTAGAAATCAACGTTTCAGGCCCAGGACAAAAAGGTCAGTATGTGTGTGAGAAGGGGAGTTAAAATGGTTCGCAACCGGGAGATCCAGTACGCCTTGGCGGACCGAGCGCAAGTGTTCAGTGAAACAGTCAGCAAGTCCACGCTCCAAATATGTCCATTTTCTCCAGAGATGCTGCTTGACTTGCTGAGTTACTCCAGCATTTCAATGGTCCAGTGTTTCTTTATTGCCACATTGGCAGGGCACAACTACCACTTGAGATTGTGAGCTTCACGTTCTAACCACCATCTATATACTAAAACTCGGCTGTTTGTTTGTTCCTGAACTACAGCCAAAACGGTACATGATAGCGCGACAATTTTAGGCCCACCTTACTCACCGTCGTCCCTTTGGTGCTAATGGAAGAAGTTTCATTGAAATCGGTGTTATATTTTTAGTTATTCACATTTTAAAGTTTAAATCTATCTCCTAGGGAGGGAGGTGGAGGAAGGAGGGGAGGGAGGATAGAGGGGGTTGAGGGGGATGGAGTAGGGGAGGGGGGGTGGAGGGAGGGAGGAGGGGAGGGGGGAAGGGGAGGGGGAGGGGAGGGAGGGAGGGGAGGGAGGGGGGAGGGGGAGGAGAGGATGCTGCACCAATGCAGGAGAGGTTTGGGCCCAACGGGTCCACTTGGTCTAGTCTGAATTAAGAGGCTTCTCCCCAATTGCTCATTGGTCTTAAGAGTATCCATCGTTTATTTATAGCTCCTTATTTTGATTTCTTCCTACAAATGGAAACATCATTACCTCTCCACCTTCCTTATCAAACCCCTTTTATAATGTATTGAATTCATTTTAGAGAATGTGGCATTATTGGAAGCATTTGATGCCCAGCCCTTATTGCCTTTGAAGGTAGAAGTTGGTTGCCTGTCTCCTGTTAATGATGTACTGAACAGTGTTGTTGGTTTAGGAGATAGGTGGGATGATGTGATGTGGTGTTGAAGGACTTGGACCAAGCAGCAATGAAGGATCAGTGACACATTTCCCATTAGGGACTGACCGTAGATGCTCATTCTTCAAATGACAACCCAAATCAGAAAATTTTAAATGGGTTTTATAAATTAGATGGAGAGAGGTTCCCAAGATTGGGAGAATTTTACAAGGAGGAGCTATAGCTATATGATACCTGATAATCCATCTGATCTTAGTCTTCTTACAATTCAACTTTGTCACAGAGGATTGGTACAATTGGATCACTCACTTGGCCATTTCATTGGGCTGCTCAACGAGTGGAGAATAAGCTGGACCAACAAGTTCCCTTGACAGAGGACTTAAATAGAACTCTTAAGTCTGCAGTTCCTTGTGTCTATGTTTTTGAGTCTATTTAATTATACCAGCTTTTTCTTAATCAACATTACATATTTATTCATTAAACAATTTAAATGAACCAGACACCATATTTAAATTTGAGGATCTTTCAAACTTTAGTCCAAGTCTCTGTATTCTACTTTAGTCCAAGTCTCTACATCATTGAAATACTGTTTCTTTAAAGGACTTTCATGGATGAGCTGTGCCTTGTTCACTATTGTGGCTTTTTCTATGTGTGCGTTTGCTGCAGGTTTTGCTGGAAATATGTGCCACATCGACATTGATGAATGTGCCAGCACCCCATGCCAGCATGGAGCCAAATGTATTGATCGCCCAAATGCTTTCGAGTGTGTGTGCAGTGAAGGTAAATCAAGCTAATTTCTAGATAAATGGAAGTGAAACTAAATATTATCTGAAGTGTTTGAAATCTTGTTTTCATGGAATGTTTTGCTAGTCAACTTGCCGATTTCTTCCCCCCCCCCCTTTCTGGCTCCCAATTATCACATCCCAACCTTTGAGAGTTCCATGCTCAAGACAGTCCCTGAATTGTTTAACTTGCAGGTGTTGACTGAACTGGAATTCCTGTTCTGCTGCAAAAATAGATTCCTCCCCCACCACACTTGTGTTTTCAAGCAACTGATAATTAATGTTACCTCGCAGCGCATTGCAGCATTAGATTACTTGTCCTTGGGACACATCTGAATTAGAATAACTTTCCCACAGTCACGTTTAACTGTTGCAGTGCCAGACTACTTTTAATTTTGTAAACCCACATGGGTTTGGCCAACCATTTGCTTTGTGCTTTGACTACACTCTAAACCAGGATGAGGCTGGGCTAATGGTTATAGTTCCCAAGCATTGCAATACAGCTTTTATATGCTTGTAGCATATTTGGCAGGACAGGTAGGATATATGCATTTGAGTACCAGCACAGGCCAAGTAATCTTGCTAATTCAAGTGTAACACACTTCAACTCTTGTGAATGCTCTTGTGAAATCTTAAAGCATAATATTGGTGAAGTGTAGAAATGTTTTCGTGCTTTAGAAAACATATTGTGAAAAGAACCACAGCAGACAACAATTTCTTCCTGCTAATTCCACTCTTTTTTCCTCCTTGCTCCCAAATGGATACAAGGGTTCATGGGGACTATGTGTGAGATTAACGAAAACGATTGCAGTCCAGACCCCTGCCACTATGGGAAGTGCGAGGATGGGATCGCCAGCTACACCTGCACTTGCGATTCTGGTTACAAGGGGCTGATCTGCAGCGAGCAGATCGATGAGTGTCAGAGTCAACCCTGCCAGAATGGAGGCTCCTGCCAAGATCGTGTGAATGAATACAAGTGTCGATGCCCAGTTGGCACCTCTGGCAAGTACCTGTTGTTAAAGAACCAGTCTTGTCAAGCCCAGGAAAATCACTTGGCAATTGTTCTGACTGTTGATGAGCCCATCCCACCCCACCCCACACCCACATTAATAAGCTGTTTTTTGGTGAACTGGTATTAATTCTTCACAGTTTGTTAGGGGAGCTGTTTCCATC